>NC_056746.1:384579253-384704253 GCF_019279795.1 Protopterus annectens
TACCAGCATCACAGTTCTTAACCTGTCCTGTAGATCTGTAAAATGTCCTATTACATTTTTAGAGGGGTCACTTTCTTCCTCGTCTTTTGTTACAGCTAGAAAACATCATTAATACTCATTTTTGCACTCAAGTCCCACACTGAGCAAAAAAGTCATTTTAAAATGACATCTATACATAATGTGACAATTGAGGTAGCTTTCCACACTAAAGCACTAGATGTTATCATTGACAACATACTGACATTTTACTTACATACTCAAAGTATAATCAAGAAGACCCAGACAATATTAGGAATGCTATGTATGAAATCCTCCTATTTCCCCCTCCATCATTGAAAAGTATCTGCCCTAGCATTTCTACTGCCAATACTCAAATATACCTCAGCAATCCTCACAAGCATCCACTACTCCCTCCTCGTAAATCTAAAGCAATGCTAAAATGAAATTGCTCAATTCACAACTAACCACGTACAAACTCATTATTATTCAGGTCTTACCCAGCTCATTTGAATGGAATTCCTTAACTAGCTAAAATTTAATCAGCTCAATTTGGCTCACAGTATCTTTCATCACTCAGATAAATGGCTAGCCTTAAATTCAGTTAGCATAGGATAATAGGATCATAGGATCATAGGAGGTTACTAGGCTAATGGCCCTGGGGCCCTTACAAGCCTAGCCAAGAGTTTATCTCCAAAAAGAAACCTCAGTCAGCACCTGTCACCTCTGTCAGTGAGGGACACAGGTGGAACCTCTGGGAAAAATTTGTGGTTTCTCATCCACTCATCAAGGTTGCAGTTGAAGAGAGTCAGCGTGGTGCTCTGTTTGACGTGTATAGGAAGTCTATTCCAGGGACGGGGCATCCTCTGGTAGACAAACCTGTCTCTTCAGTAGGTTTTGTTGATGTCGCACATTAGATTCATTCCTTTCAAGCATGTAATGTGTGAGGAGCTATACTTATGGATATGGAGCATCTCTAGTAGGGCAGGGTCCAATACTGCCCTGTAGGCGAGACCCAGATCACCTCTAAGCCATCTGTATGATACTGAGTACAGTGATAGTGATTTGAGCCTATCCACATAGGACAGGTGTTGGAGGCCATGTATTCTCTTTGTGAGGTATTTCTGTGGCCTTTCCAGTTGGTACAGATGTTTGGAGAGGTACATACCAAATGGGGCATTATACTCAATTATTGGTCTAATAAAGGAGGAGTATAGAGAGGTAATAACCTCCTTTTTTCTGGATGCAATATGAACTGGTATGTCTCACCCAGAGTTCTTAGATCCAAAAACTAGCACCTTGTCCAAGAGAAAGAAAAAAGTTCAAATAATAGGCATGGTAGTGCTTGTAGTCTATTTACATAGTGGAATGTTTGAATTCTGTCCCTCTGCATGTAAGACAAATCACAAATCCAAAGCTTTTTTTTAAGTAAACCTTAAAACTCACCTACTAAACTTTAAATCTTGCTTATAAAAAAAAAAACCACTAACTACCAACAAAAGTGGCTTATTTTCATCTCTGTTTATTAAAAAGAAAATTTCTGAATTAAGATCTCTATTAGACCAAAGTACCTAGTCCATTGCTTATTCATCTAATTATAACACAGCACTCAATCTTACCATACTCAGACTGTTAACAACATCAGAAGAACACACAGATGGCCCCCAAAACATTTTATAACCACAGCCAAATATCATGCACTTTTATCCTCTTTTATTACAGAAACAGCAGCATACCATACATTTAATAGTTTAGCAATACCTAATAAATGTATAGTCTGTAATTTCAATGTATATTTTTGTAGTATTGATCTTCTCACAGTTTATGAAATGCACTGTTATGTGTTTAAATGTAATTATGTAATTCTCTATGAAACATAGAACTTTGTGTATTTTCTTATTTTCAAACTGTGGAGATTTTCTCCCCTGGCTTCTGCTGGAAAGGGGCCTTTTGTGGTCCAGTCAGACATTCCTGATAACCAAATGCTAATAACTAACTAACTAAATAAATGCAATATGTGTCATACAGCAATTCAAACTGTGTGAATTTATTTGAGACTTGTGGTACTTCTGTTATGGCAATGATGTAATTCTCTATGAAATGTGGAACTTTGTGCATTTTCTTATGTTTAGATTTTGGAGCTTTTCTCTCCAGCATCTGCTGAAAAGGGGCCTTTTGTGGCCCGGCCAAACATTCCTAATAGTCAAATGCTAAGAAATAAATCAATAAATCAATAAATCAATAAATCAATGAGTAAAATGTGTGTCCCACAGCAGTTTCTAATAAATCCATTTGAAGCTTGATGTACTTCTGTTATAGGAAAGAAAAAATATGTCAGTGGTTGGTCCCATTTTTTCCTATCTAACTCTATAGACTCATAAAGTGGAGTTTACATTTTTATTAAAGCATCCATTCCACTGACCATCAGGGTGGTATATAGATGTTCTTTGCTGTTTTATTTTGAAGCACTGTCAAAGTTCATGTATCACTTGATATGAATGGGATAACCTGGTCAGTAAGATTTTTTCATAGAATTACTAATATAAAGAGCAACATTACAAGCTGTTTCCCTATGGACTTTGCACTGGTTCTTTGCAGGGTACTGCCTCAGGAGATTTTCTTACACAGTCTATAATTGCCATGATATACTTGTGACTCTTATTTGATTTCACAAGTGCACCCACAATGCCTATTGCTGTGTGTTCAAAAGGGAGCTCTGAAATGGCAAAGGTATCTGATGATTCTTAAATCCTTAGTTGGGTACTGACCATTGGTACACAGGGCAGTCTGCACAAATATTTCCTATGTCTTAAAAACACTGGCCAATAAAATCTAGTCAAAACTGTAGCCATTGTTTTGCGTATTCGTAAATGACCACCCAAAGGTGTTTGTATGCTAATTTCAGTCTATACAGTTAGCCATTCCTTAACTGAAAGTAGGGGTATATAGTGAATCTGTTCTATTCTTTTGGTTCACTATATGGTATCTCTATATTCTCTCTAGATCTACTTAGGATATTGTCTTCCCACTGAACTTTTTGAAATTAACACAACCTATGTGGAGGTCAGCTAAGTCAATATTTTCCTCAGGATTCTGACATAGAGTAGAGGCAGGGCCCCTTCTTCTACAAATACAAGTCCAGGTTTTCCCCCTTTTTGTATGTCATCCCCTGTATAAGGCAACTCATGAAAATAAATTTCTTCTACCATGGCTCTTACTTGTTAACTGAAGTTTGGGAATGGGTTTGATTACGACCTGTTTCCAAACAGCTGGCATCACATTACACTGCTGGTAACGTATAGGTTGTAGAGATGAAGGAGTAGGAGTATGATGTCATCTTCGCAGGAGTAGGAGTATGATGTCATCTTCGCACAGTTAGATAAACCAGGAAAAGGCCATCTATTCTAAGGGGGAGCACTGGAGATTTGTTCTACTGTTTTATAATATATTTGGCAGAGATTAATATGAATTAAAATTGGGGTATGTGTAATAAGTGCTGGTATAGGAGTTTAGTGTACGATGGTGGTATGGAAGAGGGTGGAGAATTGTTTAAGGAAGTCAGTGGGGAGTAGTAGGCCTGAGGTTACTCCTATTCTATTGGACTTTAAGAGACTCCTTCTACATAATTAATATTTTGAACTCTTTACATTAACAAGGGATTGATTTATGTAGTATGAAGGGCCAATCTCTGCATTTTTAAATGCTCTATTTGGTTTTATTATTCAACATTTATTTCAGTTTACCAACAATCATAATACTAGTAACTGTTATGGTAAAGATTCCTACATTTCCTTATTTTTGGCTTTATTGCCACTTTTATGAAATACAGTTTCCTAGAGTTATACATTCAGGGTATAATTCATTCAGTATCAGCATTTCATTTCAAGTGGATGCTGTAACACCATACAGGTTCACAACATCCAAGTGGTTTCTACTCTGTGGTAGTGAAATCTAGTAACCTTGGCCACCAAATGGCTTATTCAGCACATGAAGGCAGATTATAAAATGTTTACTCTTTACATCATGGTTGATGTATCCTTATGTGGTTGTATAAAACATCTAAGGAAGGCTTAAGATCACTGGACAAGTTCCAGTAGACTATACTGTATATTGGATACTTCTGAGGCCAATATTTCAAACATTAGGTCTCAGTAGATATGCGATTGATTAGGTTTTCTGGTCTGAAGATCTCTGAGAAAAGAATATTTTAAAATTTTTTTTTCAAATATTTTTTTGGATTCTCAGTTTATTAAAATTTCATTATCAGTACTTCAAAAAAGGTATGGAAATGTGGCTCAGAAATGCACACAGAGAGTAAATGCCACAATGCTGTATTAATCCCAAGTTTAAGAATTTAATGAGACTCGATAGTGCTACTATGAAAAATATAAAATTCAGGACGTGGATTAAGCAGTTGTTTCCTGAATGAAAATCATGGCCAAAAGTCAGTCACAACTCAGCAGTGGGAAACTTGATAAACTAAACTTTTAGGTGCTGGGATTCACCCCTACATTTCTACCCACTGTACTCCTATGACTTATTGTAATCAACTCCAAGGCTGATGCACCTTGAGATACAGAAAAAATACCACCTGCAATTATTGTTGACAATAATAGGAAATACAAGAACACACTGACCTGAGAAAAATATGAAATTTGTCTAATAAAAAATTGGTCTGAAGAATCACTGCATTAAAACATACATATTATTAAATACTTAAAGTTTTTGTTGTGTCTTTCAGGTTTTTCCCTGCTAGGGGTCGCCACAGCGGAACTCCGATCCGCTAAAGATTGGTAGTTGATTTTTACGTGCCGAGTTACCAGCCCTGACACACAACCTTCAACGAAGGTACGCCCATTCACGCATGTCTCCACGCAGAAGACGCTCTAGCTGAGAATCGAACCGGAAAGCATCTTACTGTGAGGTGACAACGCTACTGCAGCACCAGTATTTATATGAAATTACATAAAGAAAATATACTGTTTTATAATTGAAGTAGATCATTTAAAAACTGTAGCTTTAAAACAATATGAAGTTTTTGACTTTAGAAGCTCTTATTAAATACCACTGGAAAATACAGAAACACCATTCATGTTATAGAAGAAGTATAAGAATTTTATTCCTGTGCAGTTTTTCTCATTTTCATCATGGCTTGTAGTGACCCGCATTTCCAGGCTGAATTTTGAGAAAAAATACTGATTAGATGATACAGTTCTCAGCTGAATCAGGTTATTTATTTATTTGTTTATTTACTTGTTTATTTAGTTATCTATTTATTATTTTTGATTTATTTAGTTATCTATTTATTATTTTTGATCAATACCCACGGTGGTGGTGCTGCGGTAGCGTTGTCACCTCACAGTAAGATGCTGTCCAGTTCGATTCTCAGCTAGATTGTCTTCTGTGTGGAGACATGTGTGAATGGGCATACCTTCATTGAAGGTTGTGTGTCAGGGCTGTTAACTCGGCACATAAAAATCAACTACCAATCATTAGCGGACCGGAGTTCTGCTGTGGCGACCCCTAACCGGGAAAAGCCGAAAGACACAACAACAATTTATTATTTTTGATCAAGCAAGTCCCAGTGGATTTATGGCCTTTGGTGGTGTTATACAAAAGGAACTTTATGTGGCCCACTTTTGACTATTAAGACTTTTTTGTATATTGGTACACTGCATTATATTGATCCTCCATAAGTGATACTTGAAACTGTACTTTGTATATATTTTTTTTTCATTTTAATTTATGGCGGTAGCGTTGTTAACTCACAGCAAGAGGTTCTCCCATTCGATTCCCGTCTTGGCTTGGGAGGGCCTTCTGTGTGGAGTCTGCATGTCCTCCCTGCGATTGGGTAGCGTTCGAAAGACATGCGTGCGTAAATGGGCATGCCTTCGTTGAAGGTTGGGCATCAAGCTGGCACCTCGGCATTTCGTACAAAATCTACTGCCAGTTATTAGCGGACCGGAGTACTGCTGTGGCGACCCCGTACCGGGAAAAAGCCAAAAGACAAACAACATTGAGGGGATTGTATATATTATGTTATTAATATAACAAAAGTAGAAGCAGAGGGGCTGTAGTCAACTGGCACGGGCCAGGCGTAGTATGTGACAGAAGAATGCCAAAGAAGTTGAAAAGTTAGGTGTATAAAACAGTGGTACAATCATTGCTTGTTTATGGTATAGAAACCTAGGTAGTGAAAGGAGAGCAGGTGAGGAAGCTAGAGGTGATGGAGATGAAGTGCCTTGGACATGTTGTAGAATTCACACTGTGGTTCAGACAAAGACATTATGGCATAAGAGTAGAAACCAAAATAGCTCCAATTGCAGAGAAAGACAAAGAGAGCAGGTATGGTGCCTTGGGCACATATGCTGGAAAGCAGAAGAGGATCTGCTGAAGGAGATTTGGGAAAGACAGGAAGAAAGCAAAAGTAAATAAGATCTAGTGAAGAGGTGGATGAAATGCATGAGAGAAGAACTGACAGTCAGGCATGACTGCTGAAGTAGGTAGGACAGTGGCATTGAATCAATAGCGGTGGTGACTGGTGCTGTGGCACTCAGAACCAATGTACAAAAATGGGAAGAAGGAATTTGATGATGATATGTATTTTATGTTATTATAGTTTTGAATAAAAATTATCCTGCATTTTAATAAATGTCATTGCTTCTTCTACATTCAGACATATTAGCACTAACTCAGGTAGATGGGACCATGGTTTAGTATTTCTTCTTATACATGGGAACTGAAAAGGTACAGTATCTATATTGTACTGCATGGCCACTTATATTGTTTTAGGCTATAGACTATTGTCACTAAATTGCAATTTCTCTACTGGAGATTGAAATATATTTATTCAGGAATTGCACTCAAATGGCACAATGCATGATAGTTTATACTTCAGTACTCCTCTAGTACATTAGGCAATATTAAAGAAACCTAAAAAAGGCAATATTATAGCCTTTCCAAGCACTGATATTCATATTAACATTCTTTTGTACAGACACCATTGGGCAGGTGACAAGTAGGAAATATTTAGGAAGTGGAACTGTAAATTTGTAAGAAGTGGGACAATTACCCTTAGGAATGAAATTCTCAAAGTGTGCTCAAGGGAGGAGCGATTTAGATGGCATGCATCTTAGTCCAGCAAGCACTCAGGACACGGAGCGATGAAGTATAAGCAATTGCCATGACTCAGCTTATTTATTTTTCACCTGTAGGTTTAGCAGTGATTTTGAGAAAGCATTCATATTACTTAGTACCTAAGCTTGTTAGTGCATTATTCCCCTTTCCATGTAGAAGCAACTATGATATCTCCTTACATGCACAAAACCTACATGAGAAAAGGGGCAATTACACAACCACTGTGTCCTGGTAGCCAATAGGAAATGAAACAATTCCACTACCACTGAGTTTTGGCAGAAGGCATCAGTTGTACTGGTAGAGTTCTGTTATCATTGATACGTGACATATTGTTTGCATATGTCTTCCTACCTTTACTCAATGTCTTATCTTTTCTTCTCTGGCCTGTAGTCTTTATATTGTAGCTTCTCATCTGTGCATCTACGTCTGTAAACATTAACAAAAGAGTTGCAAGTTCTTCACTTGGCACACACTATAGTAAAGATTGGGAAATGTCCCTTATGAATGCATTGTCCACTAGAGCATCTGCACTGTGTTTTATTACTCTTTGTTATGTGCTGCATTTATGCTCTTCTCTTTTTTGGACTTAGGGACACAGGTGGACAGTGGTCTCACCTTTGATAACCACATCACCACAACAGTCAGGAAATCCTTCTGTGTGGCACACCTCATCACTAAGGGCTTTTCATCCAGAAAAAAGGAGGTCATTGTCCCATTGTACTCATCCCTCATTAGGCCCATTATAGAGTACAACACCCCATTTGGTATATACCTCACAAGACATCTGCAACAGCTGGAAACGCTACAGAATTACCTCACTAAAAGAATCACAGGCCTAAAGCAGATGCCCTATGCTGACCGTCTAAAAAAACTCCAGCTATACTCTGTGGCATATTATCTACTCAGAGGTGATCTCTGCTTAACATACAAGGCCATATCAAACCCTGAGCTGTTGGACATGCTCCACTTAAAGAAATCCCTGTCAGAGCCACACACTCCAGGGATCTAAACCTTGTCATCACAATGAACAAAACATGCTGGAGGGATAGGTTCCTGACCCAGAGACTCCCCATACTCTGGAATAGACTGCCCATACATGTCAAGCAGAGCGCCTCCTTGGCCCTCTTCAAAAGGAACCTTGACGATTGAATGGGAGATTGGAAATTCACCCCAGGGATCACATCAGTCACCCTACAAGACAGGGGTCCAGGGGAGTAAATATTGTGGGAAGAAATATCCTGGGAATTGTTATGTTTAGGCTTGTATAGGCCCTAGGGCCGATAGCCTAGTACCAACCTATGAACCTATTTTTTCTTTGTTTATCTTGCTTTGTTCCTGCTTCATTCACTTATTTCTCATTATACTACACCCTTCAGTTTTGTTTTTTATTCCACTTCTACAGTGCTGTTTGCCTCTTTCTTGTTTTCTTTATTAATATCTATAAATTACCATTTACTAGACTGTGTCCACATCCTGATGTGGTATAACTATGCGTACTCTTTTTTCCTTGTTTTTTTTTCGCACCCCTTGATTTGTATGTTTAATATTCTACATTTTTCTTGGCCTTATAATGAGTATTTAGTTTGTCTATCAGATTTGAGAGCCTTACATAATATAACGTATTTGTTGTCTTGCCACATGTAAAACTAAAGTGTTTAATATGTCTGCTATGGAAATGCTAAAGTGTTTGCACCGTTTTGGAACTTAACTCCCATCTTCTTTTGGTATGAGCTTAGGGAGCATGTTAGCACCAGCCTGTTTTATCAAACCCAGTCCTATTAGACCTGAAATGGCAAAGAACGCTAACAGTGAGAGCCACTATATTCACTGGACTTTTGGAGTTCTTCCTGACGATTCTACTGATTGCTGTGTATATCATATTTTGAGAATGTGACAACCATGAAACAGAATGTTCTACTTTTATCTGTAGCATTTGAACTGTGACTCTAGTTTGACTAGTGTGCTTTATGAAGTGAAAAGCAATAGGCAAGAAGTAGGAATAGTTTTTTCTTCCTTCATTGTTGCTCTTTCTGCAATATTGTTTTTCGTCTTTGTGAACTGCTCTTCAGTTTTTCAGTAATACCATAACGGAAACATGGGACACATTTGCCTATTCAAATATTGTTTCTTTGATGATTCCAGATCTTAAAAAAAACAGTAATGAAATGTGATAAATAACTTTGAATGCAGTATGCTAGTACTATAAGGTCAGTAGCGTTTAATGAATTTAGGCAATGCAGAAACTTGTGAATCTCTAAAATACAACATGCGGATAATATTTTTTTCTCAGCAAACAATCTTCCAGTACAAGAAAAGGAAAATAGAAATAATCTTTTGAAGTAATCCTCCTTCCCCTTTTCTATCGATCCTAAAACATACTAGTAGAAATGAAAGAAAAGGTGTGGGGTCATTTATTGCACTGCTGTGATTATTTTGCTGCTTGTGTATCTCTGCTACCTTTAAACTACAACAAAAAGAAAAAAAAAAAAAATCTTGCTTTTTTTCCAACTTTTTGAAAGTTAAGAAAGTTCAGTTAAAGATTTGCTGTTCTGAACTGTTTGTAAGTTTCTAGAAGGCCAGTGCTTGCTTGGGCTAAAGGGAAGTCTCTGTGTTCACCAGTGGGAGTGGTTAACACTGAACAGCCTGCTTGTCCCTGGAGGAGTGGTTACTACCTAGAAGCTGTAGTTTTATTGGCCATTTTGGGTCAATTCTAAACTCCTTGATCTCTCTCTCTTAAAACCCTGCAACTCTCTTTTGCGTGGTTTTGCGCACTGAGCAGCGTCGGGCAGCGCCGCCTAAACAGGTTTAAACTATTCCAGGCTCCACAAAGTCTGCTCTTCACTTTTTCCCTTAGCACTGTTCAAACTCTCAAAGTAATCACTCTATTCTCTTTCTAAAGCCCTGCACTTGCTCAGCTCTTATAAGGAAACACTAACTAACTAAAGCACTACACCCTCCTTGACTTCTCATAAGTATTAGACTCCCGATGGGTCCTTCCTGATCAAGTGAAAAATCAGTTCCCTTCCCTAATCTGATCAGTAAAAAAACAGTTCCCTATACTAATCTGGTATGTCCAAGGGTCAGTTTCAAGGTTACTCTCCAGTCCAGCTGGTGAATCTGGGAATTTTGAGGCAATGTTACAATTGCCTTATGTACACAGACAACCCTCTCCTCCTTCCAACAAACTCTAATACATGTGAGAGATGCAGTTACACAGCCAAACTGGAGGCAGAGCTCTCTCAACCCAAGACTGGCACAGTCAGTCAGGAGGAAAAGGTAACCACCCACACCACAAATCCAGTCTCACACAGACCTATTGCATCTGCATACCCAACACATAAACACACAAAAATATACTCAGAGGCTCTAAATAAAAATCTGCCTAAACAGCAAAGACCTCCTAAGCAGATATCCAAGCAACAGCCACCCCTCAACAATACCCATGAATCACATATCTCATAAAATCAGTGTGCCTCACAGTCACAGCTCTTAAGGCCAAACAACACACCAAATACACTTGTTATAGGGGACTCTATTGTCCAGCACACTGATGTCCCGCTCACCAGACTGAACAAGGAGAAGGTCACTGTAAGCTGCCTGTCGGGTGCCAGGATCTGCCACATATCAGAAGCACTCAGATCACTCCAGAACAAGTACAAATATGACTCTGTCATTGTCCATGTTGGTGTGAATGACCTGAGACGTACCTCCCTGGACTACATGAAAAGAGACATAGAGGAGCTCTCTGACCATGTAGCCCAGGCTGGTATGACCCTGACCTTGAGTAGCATCTTGCCCTCACCAAGAATGATGCCACAGTATAAAGACAAAATGATCAGTTTCAACAATTGGCTAAAGTATTGGTGTCATTCAAAGGGGATCCAGTGTCTGTCAGCCTGGGATGACATGCTCAACAAGCCACGTTGCTTCGCTAGGGACGGCTTGCACCTGTCACCCTTAGGCTTTCGTATACTGGCCAAGGCTCTTGCCACCCCATAGTGCCTTTTTTAGGCACAGCTCAAAGGACAAACCCACCTCCATAGACAACCCAAGGATAAAAAAACTAAAGGTAATGCTACTCAATGCCAGAAGTCTAAATCTCAAGATGCACGCACTCGAGGCTCTCCTCAGTATGGAGAAAATCGATGTCTGTGCAGTAACAGAAACCTGGTTCAAGCTTCCTGAGAGTACCCCAGCACTACCAGGTTATAACTCATACCATGCATTTTGGCCGCAAAACTCGGACTGAAGCACAAAAGGAGGGGGAATATCTATATTCATCAAAGATACCTACACCTCCAGGTTAGTGGCACTGCACGAAGCATCGGAAACCATCCATGTGCAACTAACAGCAGGCAAAACTGCCTTTCAGTTTGTAGTCTGCTACAGAACACCCTCCCTATTACAGGAACCCCACTTGGCATTCCTGAGAACACTGGAGAATATGAAGGTCTCTCCAAACACTATGTTATTGGGTGACTTCAACTACCCAAACATTGACTGGGAAAACTACTCAAGCCCAAACACCCTTGCCCAACGGTTCCTTGAATTTATAAACTCTAATGCAGTGAAACAACTGGTCACCACTCCCACAAGAGGGAACAACATATTGGACCTGGTCATCACCAGCATGGGGACTCTATGTTCCATACCAGAGGTAAACCTCTCATTGGTAAGATCAGACCATAAACAAATTTCCCTGGACATCCATATCCCGTCCCCACCCCCAACCAAGGAAATCACTGTAAAGAATTTCTCAAAAGCTAACTTTGCACTTCTCAAGACTGAGGTGGAATCCTTCAAAGCCCCTGGCCCAGAGGATAATACAGCCCAATCCACAGAATCCTTTACAAATGCATTCTATGAGCACCTGCAGGAATGCATGGATCATGCTATCCCAAATATAACCAAGACTCACTCCTCCAAAAACAGGAGACCAGTCTGGTGGACCCCGGCCATAAATAAGCTGTACAACAGAAGGAGGAAGCTACTACATAACAGAGCAATATCCCAAAAAGGGAAGGCATCTCTGATCAGTAATTGCAAGAAACTTCAATCCCTCATAAAATAATCAAAGGCCAGTTTCGAAAAAAAAATTGCCCTAGACACTAAAGATAATCACAGGGCCTTCTTTAGTTTTGTCAGGAACATGGGTGGAAACTCCCAGATATGCTCTGAATTGTTGCATAATGGTACAAAATATACTGAACCTACAGACATAGCCAACATCCTGGCAGACAGATTCAGCGCAAACTTCTCCCCCCCTTCCCCCCCAAAGGAGCAAATGCCTATCCCAACTGAATGTAACCTCCCTGACATCACAGATGCACAGGTGAAAGCTGCCCTCTCCAAAGCAAAAAACACAGCATCTATGGGACTGGACAGTGTCCCAGGCTGTGTTTTACACGAGCTCCAAGAAGAACTGAACCCTCACATTAAGTCACTGTTCAAACTTAGCCTTACTACAGGATATGTACCCAAAGAATGGCGTACAGCTGCAGTAGTCCCACTCCACAAAGGTGGTGCCACAATGGACCCCAGAAACTATCGCCCCATAAGCCTGACTAGTCTGGTCTGTGAAGCTATGGAGCGTATTATCATGGAACTCATAAACAAAGACATTGGGAGCCTCCAGACACTGGACCCTACCCAATTCGGCTTTGTTAAGGGCAGATCTTGCCTCTTAAACCTAGTTGATTTCTTTGAAACAGTTACCAAAGCCATAGATAGTCCACACAGCCTACCTGGACCTCGCAAAAGCCTTCGACACAATACCCCACTCGGGCATCATAAATAAGCTTACCAGCTTAAATATCAACCCCTATATCACAAGATGGGTTGCAAACTGGCTCAGAGATAGAACCCACATGGTCAGAATCGCAGGTGCCATGTCCAAATCCAAACCAGTTACAAGTGGTGTCCCACAGGGCTCAGTTCCGGGACCGCTCTTGTTTGGTATATACTTCTCTGAGGTTCAGGCTAACACAGGGGGATTATGGCTGACAAAGTTCGCAGATGACTGCAAACTGGGGGCCATAATCGAATCTCCAGCTGACACAAGCATCCTCCAAAAGAGTCTTACAGAGATGGATGCTTGGTGCCAGAGCCACAGCCTCAAGCTAAATGCTAAAAAGTGCATAGTCATCCCCTTTGGGAAAAACAAGGTGCCCACAAATTATCACATAGGTGGTAATCCATTAAGTACGGAAGAAGTAATTAGAGATTTGGGGACCAACTTAGATAGTAATCTCTCCTTTGATAATCACGTTGCCAAAGTGGTTAGAAAGACCTTCTATATAGCCCACCTTATCACGAAAGGGTTCACATCTAGATCAAGAGAGGTCATTGTGTCCCTCTACTCATCACTCATCACTCATCAGGCCCATAATTGAATACAATGCCCCTTTTGGGATGTACCTTACCCGACACCTGCAGCAACTGGAGAGACCCCAAAAGTACCTCACCAAGAGGATCATGGGCTACAAACAGATGTCCTATGCAGCTCAACTAAAGAAACTCCAGCTCTACTCAGTTGCTTACTGCCTACTCAGAGGCGATCTATGCCTGATGTACAAAGCCATGTCAAACCCAGAATTAATGGACATGCTCCAGCTCAAAAAATCCAAGTCCCTTAGAGCTACACGCTCCAGGGACCTAAACCTCAGCACAAAAATAAATAGGATATGCTGGAGGGACAGATTCATTTCCCAGAGGCTTCCCTCACTCTGGAATAGAATCCCAATTCATGTTAGACATAGCTCCTCGCTGACCCTCTTCAAGCGAAATTTGGACGCGTGGATGGGAAATCGCAAATTCACCCCTGGGATCTCTCCTGTGTTCCTGCTAGACAGAGGCACAGTAAACTAATCTTAAAAGGGTACCTTCTGTGACCTACTTTACAGAGGCACAGTAGGCTAATCTAATAGGGAGGCGGAAGTCAAATACACTCTGGCTAGGCTTATAAATGCCCTAGGGCAGATAGCCTAGTATCTACCTATGAACCTATGAAGAAAAAATAATATTGACTGTACCTCATAGTACTTTCAAAGCATATTGGACAGCCAGTAATATGCATCCTAAAATTTACATTTGGAGACGTAAACTGTATTCAGATTGGGGGGAAAAAACTCCTGAAATATAAAACTTTGAGGATCTTATACTAAAGATTGCCATACAATGTAAACTCTGCTGTCTTTACACTTGCCACTCCTGTTGCACTTTTAATAACTTAGACTATCAGGGTGATAATGTCCCTCTTTTCTGGAAAGGGGAATATATATATATCCATCCTCAACCCCTTTTCCTATTTTCCACATACATATACACACTATTCCTCATTAAGACTGGAGCTTTACACTTCCATTTTCAGTCTCAGTCTGCTAGCTAATACAATTGAAAGGGAACTAAAATAACAACTATATATCTGTTCACAAGCAAGCAAGCTTATAGCTGATTCATTGCAGTTTTTTTTTTCAAAATTGGAGCTATATTAATTCTTCTTCTTTTTCTTTACCTGAACTATACTGGAAAGCTTTACATCAAGGGACATGTGTACAGTATGTTTTTTTAATTTTTCTAAATTGTTTATCATTAATGTTCACAGTGACTTTTGCTAGAACTTGAGTCACATACTTACACTGAAACATTGTTTTAGAGCTATCTCTTTAAAATAATGAAGTTTGATAAATGAATAGCAATGTATCTTCTCCATTTACATTGGAAAATATGGTCCCTAAAGAATTAATTCTTTGTGTCTCTTTTCCTCAGCATCTATGGTAACAAAGGGGATCATGATCCCCTGTATTATAATGGGGTCACATTCTCATACCTTTTACCTGAGTAAGAAAAGACTAAAGTGTAAATTGCTTGTCTGGTGCCAGAATCCACCAGATCACGCATGCACTTGAGTTCTTGAACAACAAATATCAGTATGATCCTGTCATAGTACATACAGGGGTCAATGACTTCAGATGTACCTCCTTGGACTGTATGAAGAGAGATATGATGGAGGTCTCAGACTATGTATTCCAGGCTGGTATGATCCTAGCATTGAGCAGCATTCTACCTTCTCCAAGAATGATGTTGCAATATGAAAAAAAAATTGACTTTAATAATTGGCTTAGCCTTTAGTGTCATTCTAAGGGGGTCAAATACCTGTCAGCCTGGGATATTATCAAAAGGCTATGTTTCTTCATCTGGGATGGTCTGCATCTGTCTCCTCTAGGTTTTCAGATGTTGGCAAATACATTCTCCACCCCCTATAGTGCCTTTCTTAAGCAATGCCAACCAGATAAACCTACCACTACAATGAAACAAAGGAAAATGTGAAGGTGTCATACATCTCAGCTGTCTAGCTTTTTGCAGAATGTCCAGATTTTTGCATCTTATTGTTGGTCTATTACTAATAAAATGTGTGGTTTTCTGGAAAATCATTGAAGACTGATTTCACTAAATAATAACAGACACTTGAGTTTCAGACTTCATGTCCTTCAGAAAATTTGTGCTAATGCAAAACCTTTTAGTATTTCAGCTTTCTAAGTTTATAAGAGCAATAGTTTAAAAAAGTCCCTATTTTTGAGCCTTTTCCCCATTAGTTTTGGCTTTGCAGAGTTCTTGCATTTACAGTTAAGAGGTAGGCCACAGTGGTGCAGTGGTTAGCATTGTTGTCTCACAGCAAGAGGTTCTCTGGTTCGATTCTCGGCTGGAGCGCCTTCTGTGTGGAGTCTGCATGTCATCCCTGCGGTCGAGTGATGTTAAAGACATGCAGGTAGGTGCGTGCATGAATGGGTGTGCCTTCTTTGAAGGTTGGGCTGGCATCTTAGCACTGTAAAAATCCACTGCCAATCATTAGCAGACTGGAGTTCTGCTGTGGTGACCCCTAACTGGGAAAAGCCAAAAAACATTAGTTTTTACAGGTTAAGAAGTATGGAAGGTGTTGCTAAATAATGCTACGATCCTAAACAACAAACTCGGCTCTTTACAAGCCTTACTCATTCTGGAGGACATAGACACCTGTTCAGTGCCTGAAACATGGTTTAAAACAGTAGAGAGTACTTTAGCTGTGTAGGGCTACAATGTTTTCTGCACTTTTGTCCAGCCACTGTGCAGGAGGGAAAAAAGGTGGCTGCATCTCAAGCCTCATTCAAGAAAGACTCACATTGAGGCTGGTAAAATAGCCTGATACACTGGAGTTTCTTCATGTCCAAATTACCATCAGAAAGTCACTTACTATATATAAGCTAGCCATGGAACTCCCTCTATGACCCAAGAAAGCTACAATTGCAATCTACAAAAATTGGAGTTTCTCAGTATTAAACCCAATGCCATTTTCCTAGGTGATTTTAACTGCCTGACTGTAGACTGTGAAACCTACACCACAACAAATGCACAAGCACAGAGATTCCTGGACTGTGTTAACACAAACATCCTGGACAATTAGTCAGAGTACCCCTTGGGAGAACAACATCTTATACATACCCTTACTAATATTGGGGCATCTTGCACCATCCCTTGCATATCATTGTCCCTTGTTAGGTCTGACCATAAAACAATCACTTTTGAAATAAAATTGAAACCAGAGGACCCCTTCCACCCATGGATAGTGATGTCATATAAAGAGACACACAACAGGTAGAAAAGAAGCAACTCTTGGTAGAACTAATGGCTTTAAAAGATGTTAGATACTTCATACTGTCACATTTTTATTAGTGTGGCCGAGCGCAGCATCTAAGAGCTGTTAAAGTTATTTCAGCTTCTTCAGCTGTTCTTTGCCAGCTGGCACTGTCTACTGATAGTCCCTAGTACAAAACCTGATCTTACAGAGCTTAAGTGTCCTTAAAGGACAACAATGGGATATTCAAGCAGATTGCTCAACCTGCTGTCTCTTTTAGTCCCTGTTAGTTGATACAGCCTCAAAAAATCAGAACCACAGCTTTAAAAAGTAATCTACTCAACTGTTTTACCTCTTAGGCTTGCTACCTTTCTGTACTGTTTTACTTTCACTTTGAGAACCAAGTTGAAAATCCTCTAGCCGGCTCTTAAATGATGATGTCACATCTGCCAGAGCTCTTGCTGTAGTTACAGGGACGTTTCCTCCCCCAAAGTGACATAAGCACTGCGTGATTTGCATGCTCTGTAGAAGAGCCAGTGGACCTCCCACATTGTGATATCAGAGCTGCCTTGCCCAGCCCCCTACATCCTATAAGGGTGAACAAAAGTCTCACTTCTGTTGATTGTCTATAACAGATTTATGTGAAATCTTTCAAAGGAGTTACCAGTTCTGAGATTTGGAAGGTTGCATTTTTGAAGCCAGTAATCATTTTATGACAAATCTCTTTATCAAACTGTAATGGCAAGTGCTAAGTAGCCTTCTTTGCTGGGCATGCATGCATGGCAATAGCTGGGATTGAATCCAAGTTTACATATTTGTAGAGCAAAGGAGCAAGTGTGAGTGTGTGTGTGTGTGTGTGTGTGTGTGTGTGTGTGTGTGTGTGTGTGTGTGTGTGTGTCTGTGAATGCAAGCAAGGGGCAAGTGTGTGTGTGTGTGTGAATGCAAGCAAGTGTGTGTGTGTGTGTGTGTGTGTGTGTGTGTGTGTGTGTGTGTGTGTGTGTGTGTGTGAATGCAAGCAAGGGGCAAGTGTGCGTGTGTGTGTGTGTGTGTTGTGTGTGTGTGTGTGTGTGTGTGTGCACGCGAGCGCACACGCACGTGTGAATGCAAGCTAGGGCAAGTGTCAAGCCAGGGGCAAATGTGTGTGTGCGTGTGTGTGTGTGTGTGTGTGTGTGTGTGTGTGTGTGTGTGTGTGTGTGTGTGTGTGTGTGTGTGTTTGTGTGTATGTGAATGCAAGCTAGGGGCAAGTGTGTGTGCGTGCGTGTGTGTGTGTGTGTGTGTGTGTGTGTGTGTGTGTGTGTGTGTGTGTGTGTGTGTGTGTGTGTGTGTGTGTGTGTGTGTGTGTGTGTGTGTGTGTGTGTGTTTATAGTATATCATTTGCTATTTAACCAAACAGGAAGGAAAAATAAGTGGAAGTTTGAGGCTTAGCAAAGCAGTGATTATTCCCAGTCCTGTTGAGCTTGGTTCTAAATTTGACAGCAGGAGTGCAACAAAAAAAGTCTCCCACTGTAAGGAAGAAAAGGCTGACAAGAAAACAGTACATTAGTCTGGCCAACTGCTGTGAGCTGTCAATCACATGCAGATAATAGGTCAAATTACCCTTAGCTCTTTGACAGCTAGGGAAGGTAGGTGTGAAGGGAGAGGGGAGATACCTTGAAGAACTAGATTTTGGCCTTCACAAAAGAAATCAAGTTAGCATTTCTAAGAAGAAAGAGCAATAAAATGCACTTTTCGATTCTGTTCTGTAGCATTTGCACTGCTTGTGTTTGAAGTAGTCATTGAAAAATTTTAACCAAAAGTAGGTGACTCTACACAGCAGTGAATGCCTGTAAAATAAATGCACTGACAGAAGCTTTAGGGAAAAAGTGGCAGACATGATGCAATTTCTTTGGAGACAAACAATGCATTCTGGGATACTTAGAGGCAGACTAAACAATCAGAATTATTTCAAGATGCCAGACCCCATGTGGTCAGAGTCAGCAATTGCATATAAAAATATCTAAAAAGCTCTAAATAGTCCCAGAGTAGTGTTACAATGTAGGAAACACCAAACCATGATGAAATAAACATGTTTTTTGTGTCTGTGTGTGTGGTTCTCCTTTAACATGCTTTTGTTGAGACACCCTGTCTTTAAAAAGTGTATCTTTTTTCTCAATTTCTTAATTTAAGAACACAGCTGTACTTCTCCATTCACTACAAAATGTGTTTCCACTGTGGTGGTCTGTATACAATACAATACAATGCAATATAATATGCAGATATTTTTACCTTATATTCTGTAGGAAGGTGAATCAACTTATTACAAGTATATCTTAATCACAATGGCCTCTTCTTAGCCATACAGAAAACCAAAATTGCTTTATTCGTTGTAGTCCCTGTTCCCTCTTACAACTTTTAAGTCTATATTTATATTGCTCCTTTGCTTATCTTGATTCCTAATGTGTTTCAATATCAGAGAGGAAGGCAAGAATCAGATATCACAGTTTTCATGCAACAGGGTTAGGAGATTTTTTATATGCTCCTAGCAGCCATCATTAGCTGGAAAGTGTAATACGATGGCTGCTATGTTGGTTTTAGTGAAAATTAATGCTCCCTGTTGTCTACAGTTTCCATATGCATTTACACACTTGTTAAGAGCACACTTCCATGAGTTGTAGTACTTGAGTTTCCAATAGGTAGAGCTCTCACAGCAGGACTCCATGAATAATGCCCCCGGGATTAGTGAATAGATGCTGGTCTCCCACTTCCATCCTTGCCCAGCTGATTTCTGTAGTGCTCAGCCTTTTAACAGACCTGGGTCATCTGGTACATATTCAGTGCTCCAGCCCCCTAAACCATGAACCCGTGGGCCCAGCAATAAATCTTTTATTTGTAGAAGAGAACAGAAAGAAACACACTATCCTCAAGTGCAAATCACTGCACTGAATGGATGAAAAAAATAATTGTACTAACCTTATTAAACACTTTGGAGTCTATGTCGATGAGGACAAAAAAATAACCTAGCATATGTCTCACAAAGCTAAGTAACTTAGTCAGACTTTAAGTACCCTTTAAAACAATAACACCATACTTACTTCTCAAAGCAGACTTAAATTAGTGAATGCTCTTATCTTTCTAAGACTTTTTTATGGGTGGCTGTGGTGGTGCAATGGTTATCATTTTCACCTCACAGCAAGAAGTTCTCTTGTTTGATCCTCGGCTGGGGTGCTTTCTGTGTGGAGTCTGCATGTCCTCCCTGTGGTTGCGTGGGTTTCCTCCGGGTGCTCCGGTTTCCTCCCACATCCCAAAGACATGCTGTAGGTGGATTGGATACTCTAAATTGGCCCTAGATGTGAGTGTGTGTGTGCCTTCTGTGGAAGGTTGCTCACCGGGCTGGCAACTCAACACCGTAAAACTCCACTTCCAATCCTGAGAGGACAGGTGATTCGCTGTGGTGACCCCTAACTGATACAAGCCAGAAGAAAAAGTAATATACACTCCTCTGGATGTCTCACTTACAGAAAAAAATCCATTAGCCATGCGGTGCAGCTGTCAGATTTTTAACACTTACAGGATATCATTTCAATCACTGTATGTTATTAATAAATGAGGAATGGTGGGAATAAAATGCAAACTCTGCTGTTTTCACATTTGCTTTTGCCATTACAGTGTTACAAAATAAAGATCTTAATTTAGTTAACCACTCTTATAGCTGGAATTTGCCATAAAAGAATATTTGATCATTGTTCTCCTTGCTCATCAAAGTTGGAAGAAATCAAAACACATTTTGAGATGATGTTTTTGATACACATTTGACTTATCCTTGAAACTTTCTTTCGCATTAATGAAACAAAACAAGGATTTAGTTCCACCTATTATATGTAATTCAGAAATAATCTAGTCTTCTAATATTTAACTCAGTTCTACTCATCTAGGGGTATTATTGTATTAATTATTTATGTAAATATGCTTAATGATGATGATGATGGTGGTGCCTCTCATGCACGTCTAGCATCATTCTACTTCTTTTCTGAATTAATAATCTATTATAAACATGTGAAATAGTATTTCATATCTCACATGTGATATTTTTTGACTGATTAGACAAGTGTAAAATTCTGTAACTTCATGACTACATTGGAGTTCCTTACTCCATTGTAATATATCTATTAAAGATATTGCATTCATTTTTAACTGCAGAACTTTTTCTCAGTCTCCATTGTGAGACAACCAGATTACCAAAATATAAATAATAAAAATAAACAAGGGTGACATAGTAGTTTAGTGGTTAGCACTGCTAGATTGTAGAGCTTAATTCTGCAGTTTAGTTCTTGAATGAACTACCTCCTGTATAATGTCTATTTGGGTTTTTATTGGAGAATTTGAGTTCTTCCCTCATCTCAAAGACATGCTGTAGCTGAATTGGCATTCCAGCAAATTACTCATAGATTTTCATTAAGTGCATGCCTGAGTGAGTGAGTGAGTGAGTGAGTGAGTGAGTGAGTGAGTGAGTGAATGAGTTGGTGAATTAGTGACTGTGAGAGTGAGTGATTCAGTGAATGAATGAGTGTGTGTGTTTGTGAGTGTGTGCATGTGTGCAAGCATGCAGATGCATGCATGATTCTGGCAATATACTGATATCCTTTCTTGGATTAGTTTCTTTGCCTTTCACCTACTGAATGCAGGGATAGGTTCCTGCTCTCCAGTGACCTTGAATGAGACAAAATACATTACTGGAGAATGAATGGATGAGAAATAACCATGGACTTGTATGAGTTGCAAAGAATCCTTGGTATTCAGACGATATATGATTTTTGAATGCGATAATTTCACATGCAGGTCTTGTATGTTACTGTAATATTGTCTTATAATATTCATCCTCTCACAATACTTTATGTTCACTTATATGCATGCATGTTGAATATACAGTAACTTGTGCTTATATGCTTATATTTTAATGCTGTTAGCTATTTTTTTTCCTTAAAAAGGAACATTGCAAATGTAAATACTTCTTGAGTGCAAGTCCTTTGCCTTCTTACCACTGAAGTGTTTCAATATTGTTTCCTTGGGATAATCCCATGGCCAGTACTTTGCATGGATGTATTCCCAGTGCCACTTGTACTTATGTTTCATTCCCATAAATGTCACAAACTATAGACTTTAAAAATCAAAACTGATTCTTAAAATACTGACAGTGTAAAGCATCAGTTGAAAATTGCCATCTTTAACAGGTGAGGGTGAGCTGAGCAGAAGGTAAAATCTGTAATATAAAGTGGGACACTAGAGCTAGTGAGGTGCAACTTATCAGAAACAGTGAACATATTTCTTCAAAGCTCTTTGAACAACACGTTGGGGGTCAAACTACACTAATGATAATGGGTACTTCAGATGGACTGATCTTGCAGACTGGTTATTCTGTCTTCTTACACTGATTAGTTCTGTACTATACTTATCTATACAATATGAAAGAAATGATGAATGCATAAATTCATCCATGCATTTTCTTAACTGCTTATCCCGGTGAGGTTTTAAATGGCAGCAAACTTAGTAAGACAGACTAGACTTCATAATTCCAGCACCAGTTTTCATCTCATCCTCTAAGATTCTTAGGCATTATCCCTAGATATTTCCAGGACACCTGAGAAATATAGTCTATCTAGAATGCATTGGATGTACTCCTGGGCCTTCTCCTTGTGGACTGTGCCTGGTGCACCTATTTTGTAGACAACTAAGCTGCCTTTTCACTAATTGCCCAAACCAATTCAACTGTCTCCTTTTGTTGCTTAGAAGCAATGACTACACTGAGACTGTCACAGATTGCCAAACTCTGTTATAGAGACTGTGCCCAGGGACCCTGTTAAGGAACCTCATTTTTGCTGCTTGTTTCTTTCATGTCATTATTTCATTTGTGCCCAAAGCTGATAACTGTAGGAGAGGAGCTACTTGACTCACAGACAGGACTCAGGAAGTTAGAATTGGGGAGTTCACATCTACAAAGAGGCCAGTCACCAGCAGAGTCCCTCATGGCTCGATCCTGTGAAAGATCCTTTTTGGCATCTACTTCTCTGAAGTCAAGGCCAAGATCAAGGGCCTCTGGCCGACTACATTTTTAGATGATTGCAAATTAGGGGCAGTCATAGAATCCCCCACTGACACTAATGTTCTGCAAGAAGGGGCTGACACAGACATAAAACTGGTGTCAGAGCCATGGACTAAAACTAAATGCCAAGAAATGCATAATAGCATCCTTTGGGAAATCAGTCACCCCTGGTAACTTTCATATAGACAACACACCCCTAAGAGTTGACCCAGTAGTCAGAGACGTGGGGACACATGCAGAGAGTCTTTGACATTCATGTGTCTACATTATAACAATGAAATCATTCTATGTTGTGCAACTTATAAACAATGTTATGGTATTTAGGTCCAAGCAGGTGATTGTTGCACTGTGTTTGGCATTCATCAGACCTATCATGAGTACAGTGCCTCTTTGGTATGTACCTAACCATGTGCACCCAACAACTGGAATGTGCACAATAATTCCTCATTAAAAGAATGTTATGTCTTTTGGCTTTTCCCGGTTAGCGGTCGCCACAGCGAAACTCCGGTCCGCTAATGATTGGTAGTTGATTTTTACGTGCTGAGTTACCAGCCCTGACGCACAACCGTCAACGAAGGTACGCCCATTTACGCATGTCTCCACGCAGAAGATGCTCTAGCTGAGAATCGAACCGGACAGCAATTCCTCACTAAAAGAATACAGGATATAAGTAACATGCCGTATACAGATTGCCCCAAATCCCCATGCCTGCATTCTATCTCCTACAGACTGTTGAGGGGAGATTTATGTCTAGTATACAAGGCATTGCTGGAGCCACTCTGGTGGACTGCCTGTATATTAGCAAAAACAACAGCACCAGAATTACCCATTTTAAAGGCTTAAATCTTGCCTATGATGTAAATAGGACCTGCTGGACAGAAAGGTATGTATTCCAGCGACTACCCTTTCTCTGGAACAGGTTCCTCATTCATGTGAAGCATAGTTCCTCCCAAACCCAATTCTTACATAACTCAGACAATGGCATGGAGAACAAGAAATTCAACACTGGTTTGGTACCTATATCTCTAATGGACATAGGCAACCTGTAAATAGTTTGTCTGCTAAGCCCCTGCTTATACTTACCAAGGTTACCATAACTTGCCAGAGATTTGGAATGCATGGCTAGGCATAAAAAGTGCCCCGGTATTCATCAGCCTTGTACACACCTATAAACTTATGAACTACTGTTACTGGAACAATCCACTGGTCCAGCTCCTGATCCCCTCTGTCTCACTAGTAAACAGTCTTTGGGTACTTACATATTTTCACCCCTCATCCACAGACAGCAGTTTACTTTCTATGGTTTTACTAAATCATGTCACAGCTCACATACCCATTTATATGTATGTTATTCATACAATAACATAATGCAATCTCCTAATGCCATTCTAAAGGAAGATGAGCAAGTCCATTTAGTATTTTGCAAAGTGACAATATTGTTAAAAAGCCACTGGTCTTGGCTGACTGAAATACTAAAACCATTTCTTTTTAATTTTTGTAACATATAACTGTACATCTGCTTGTCTGTTTTCATAATTTTAACATGGATACCGAACAATAAAATTAGTACAAATCTATATTAATCAAAAGAGCAAATTCTTTGACTTCATTAATTTGGTATAAGATTCCTATATTTTATGGAAATCATTGTGCCATATTGACAGAGAATGGTCAAATTACAAATACATACACACAAATACAGAGAGAGCTCTCTGCTTAGACCCTGTTAGAATCATAGAAGTGAAGGGATAATATTAGCTCATACTGGGGATTCAAATCCAAGAACTCCAGCATACTGTGCTGGTGTCACTGTCACTGGCAGACTGGTGTTGATTTTTCCCTTAAGAGCATTATCCTTTCAACTAGGAAACCCCCAGCATAGTGATTAAGGTCACATTTCAGAGACAAAATGGTAAACATTTCATGAGTAATCGAGCCTTACTTCTCTTTAGTGGTGCAAAAAAGTATTCATGCCGACTGAGCTGACTGAATTTCTGACCTGTTGATAAACAAATCTTATCTAATTACAGCAAAGTGGGTCAAGTGTACCTCTAAACCTCTTCCTTAGAGTAGGAATTCTGGACAAAACCGAAAATAATAGTGGGACAAAGGCCAGCATAAAGGACAGATTTTAAGCATTGCTCTTATAAACAGAAAGTTGTAGAATAATGATTTTTTTGAATTAGCATACATTTTTTGAAAGATATGAAGTCTGTAGTTCAAATGACTGTCATTATTTAGTGACTTCAGTTTTTAATAATTCGCCAGAAAACCACAACATTTACAAGGAACATACCAAAATTATGAGGCAGAAATCTGAAAACTCTGCAAATTCTGGACAGTTGAGAGATGTGATGCCAAACATTTAAGGCAACTGCCACACAACAGAAAACTGGCAGAATGAAAATCGTCCGTTGTTTACAGAGACTGGTCCACATGTAGTAGCTGAGAGCAGAAACAGGAACAATCCAGTATGTGACAAGTGTTTGGCATATTTAGAGCTTGTTAAATTCCTGGGGATTTTGAGACTCATCGGTACTGCTCTTATTCCAGTACACAGTCCAAATTCTGGAATGTTTTGTCTTGCTCTTAAGTGTCTGAAACCACTGTCTTTGCAGGAGTTTAAAGCTAAAATATAATTAGTTGCTTGCTGCTATCCTTTGAAGCTACAGCTGGACCTAATCAAATGGATGGAAACCACCAAACAAAACCAAACACACAGTCTAACGAAACAAAATAAAATCAAAAGGAGAAGAATTGCTTTTGATTCAGATGTAAAAACGAAGCCACTAGCAGTCTGTATATATTATGTTTCTGGGAGGGCTTACTAGTCCATTACCTGAGTGCTTTCTTTTGCCTCCATACTGGTATTTGCAATATTAAGCTACTGATTGTAGACAGCAACACCAGATGACACCCCTGCTGCCCATTTGATATAACTGCTGTAGGTCTAAGCCTACGGCTCTAGCCATATGGGGGCACACATGTCACTGATCTGTATCAATGATAAGAATTCAGTGAAGGTTTTCATAATGCTGGGATCTCATTTGTCATATTGTCAGTGGGTTGTTCATTCAGTAAAGGCTAAACCAGCATGCATATCTGTCGTCAAGGTCTATTTTATTTTAGAAACTATAATATTTCCTTCCCTTTTCCTGCATGCTGTTTCTAACACTTTGAACCCACAGCAGTCAATTTCACTTCTTGAGTTCCCGCAAGGCTGATTGTCTTTTGTCAGTTCATGATTAATTAGTCAGGCCCTACTGCATAGTATACAAACTTGTGTGTGCGTGTGTGTGTGTGTGCGTGCGTGTGTGTGTGTGTGTGTGTGTGTGTGTGTGTGTGTGTGTGTGTGCATGTGTGAAACTTGCAATAGGTTGATAAAGCACTATCCATCTGCAGTTGCCCCCTCGCCTTATAAATTAATTGCGGAACATAGACAATGGAATTAGTGTGCTCATACACACATAAACACACACACACACACACGCGCACACACACACACACACACACACACACACACACACACACACACACACACACACACACATGCATATACACAGCTATTTAGAAATCAATGAATTTCTGAACAGCTGTAATGTAGCTAAACTTTTTATGCCACGTTAATGTTTAATGGGCATGTTTAAAGGTAGTTATAAAGAATGGTCTTATTTAAAACTAAAGTAAAAGTTCAAAAAAGTGGTAGGTAGTTAAGTTCTGTAAACCAACAAAAACAAACGGCAGGAAAAAATGATCCACAGACCAAACAGGCTATAGATAAATATAATTTAATATACCAAACAAAGATGCTAGCACTTTCGGGTACAAAACCCTTCTTCAGACATACAATACTCAACAAGTCACTTAATATTTAAATAAACTTGCACCAATCACATTCTAAAACCAATAAAAGTCAATTAAGAATTAGTATTTTTGGATGTAAGGTCTATGCCTATTCAGAATTAGTCTTAAAGGCACCACACCATTAAGTCGTGGGTGCCTATTAGCCCCCAGTTCAATAATCCACCTTGCTTCACAATATTCTGTGTAATTGGAAACATCACTCTTCCTGTTGTCTACATTAATGTGTTGTAAGGCCGGGAAAAAAAACTATGACCTGGATGTTTCTCTACATGCAAAGAAAGTGCATTGCGCTTATCTTTAAGTCTAACAGCTGACATATGCCTCAAAATCCTGTCCTTCAATCTGCAGTTTGTCTTCCCCACGTAAAATGAGGGGCAGCAAGTGCAGGTCACTAGATAAACAATGTCCTTGGACAAACAAGTGACCATAGCTCTAAAATTACATTGCTTCCCTGTCAAGGGATGTACAGAGTGGGATTTCCTACTGATGTATATACATGCCTTACAATGTTGGCATGGGAATGTCCCAACCTTAGTATAACCACTATCCACCCTTGGTTGCTTATCACAAAGGATTTGTTTTAAATTCTTATTTCTCTTAAAGACAAAATCTGGATATTCTCCCACCAAATCTTTCAGGGAGTCATCAGTTTGCAAAATTTTCCAGTTTGTCCTAATCACATCCTGTACCCATCGAATGTCACTACTATAGGTGACATGAAGAGAAAGTGCATTGTGCTTTCTCTTTTGACAAAAATTCATTTAATGTCCTCAGCCATTCCAACTCTCCCATTGAAGTAGTTCCCTTTGCAAAACTTCTTGGCATTACTATAGACAAACACCTCAAGTTCGATATCCATATCCAACAAAATATAAAGAAATCTCACCAAAAGCTAGTTATGCTTTACAGGAACAACCTCTTTCTCTCAAACTCTACTAGACTTACTTTAGCTACTACTTACCTCCTCCCATCCCTGTTATATGGAGCCCCTCTTCTAACTAACCTGACCACTACCAACACCTCTAAACTGGAAAATCGCTATAACAAGATCTCCAAATTTGCCTCCAGATCCAAAAACTCTACCCATCACTGCCATACCCTTAATTCTCTAAACTGGCCTAAACCCCCTAATTATCTAGACTACCTCCAACTTACCACAGCACACAGACTTGTACTTCACCCAAATAAATGTCCAGCTCTAACAAACATCCTTCCCCCCTATACCCCCAATAGACCTCTTAGATCTGAAAATCAAAACCTAATTACTATCCACAAACCAAAACGGCCTGCTGGCCAGCTTCTCCTCTCTTTCCCACTAGGCAAGAAATGGAATTCTCTCCCTTCTACTCTTAGGACAATAACTAACTCAGAAAACTTTAAAACCCAGCTTTTCACTTACTTGCACTCCAAATGGAAATGCACCTGCTTTCACCCTGTCTAATTCTTTCTAACAACTGCCCTAAGGAGGTGTTACTCATTGGCTCCTAATCTCTCTAACACCCCAACAACTAGTTCCCTGAGATGTCTTTAGCTCTCTGCAATTGCTTCTGAAGATACTATATCTACCTTGTAAATACTGTAAATAGCTTCTTATGTGGAATGAATGCATGTAAACTGTTTCCTTACTTTAATCAATTGTTATGTATAATGTTACTACACTTCAGTTGTTATGAGGGTATTTCCTAAATGATTCTCCACAGTACAGCCTTCCAGATACATCAAAATTATCTTTGTCAACTAAGCCTGATACAGAATGTTCATTCATGTAAACTGTACTTTATCTTTGTAATTTACTTACTTTTGTATCTTTAATTTTTTATGTTATAGTGGAGCTTTTATCCCTGGGCCTCCACTGAAAACGGGCACTCATGGGCCCAGTGGACTTCCCGGTCACCAAACTGAAATAAATAAATAAATAAATAAATAAATAATGTAGAGGAATCCTGCTCTTCTTCCTGTTATCTGACTGTTTCCTAATCCATCCAGTGTTAGTCCTATTCGATATCCCCTATGAGAGAACTAGGGTGTTGCCTCTGTTTCCCTGATGTCGACCACATCTTGTACGATGTGGTCAACATATGACTGTGCATCAGTTCCACTTATGCTAAGATTGATGGAAGAGAAGTTAGTCACATAAGGTAAGCTAAGGTACTGCTATATTTTGTGCATTTATTTATTTTCTTAATTAGACCCATAACTCTCTCTTCTTGTAGCCAACTGTCCAATTTGTTCCTACATGGAGGCAAGAGCCATCCCTCCAGTCTATTCATTTTCTGACCAGTCAGCCTTATCAGTCCATTCACTACCCCCTACAGACACAAAGAGTCAGAGGCCAGTTTGCACATCCAGTAGACTGTCCTAATCTCAATCCTGTAGCTTTAGTGTTGCACAAAGGGCTGATTCCATGATGCACGAGTGCTGCTACATGTGCCAAGTTCCCTAGATGTGTGGCATTCTGCCTGAAGCATGTACTCATTAGTCTCCTTGTTGTGGCTAATACACTTGCATTTCTTTTGGTGTCCCCAATGCAGTGAGCTGAGTTACCATACTCTCTCCAGCACTCAAGTTCTGGTTGAATGTGCATTGTCTAGGGCACAGTTAGGGTTTTATCCTACTATCATCAGATCAGGGTGTATTCTCTTTTTTCGTGCTGATTTCTCTTGGCTATTCTGCAATACAATGGTACTGTAATTCCCGTAGTTAATGAAACACAGTGGACAGATGAGCTGCAACATTTCAGTAATGGTTCACTGATCAGGGAATGAATGGACTACAGGGCTCCCATCAAGACCAGTGGCAGCCTGGTTCTTCCCCTCATGCAGGAGGTAATCAGATCAGAAAACAAAATTACTCCCTAAAATGTGGCCAAGAGTGCAGTCTCACTCTGGCCAAAACAAGATTTAAGCTCGCAATTGTTGAAAAAGCCTTCTCTAAGTTAGCATCTACCCTCTGGGACAACTTCCTAACTGAAGTTAAAAACAATAAAGCCCTAGAATCCTTCCAAAAAGCTTTGAAGGAATACCAATGCCAAAATGCTAACTGTACTTGCTTCTGTGATAATGGTTAAAACACCACTTTCAATTATTACAGTAGGCCGTGTGTATTTAAGTTTTGTA
Source organism: Protopterus annectens (assembly GCF_019279795.1). Lineage (NCBI taxonomy): Eukaryota > Metazoa > Chordata > Ceratodontiformes > Protopteridae > Protopterus > Protopterus annectens. The sequence continues at coordinate 384,609,054 of NC_056746.1, forward strand.
TCTTTCATTTGTCTTTCAGTATTACTGCAGTGCATCTTTCAATTTCCTGCAAAAACTTTTTCTGTATACTACAAATATATATGATTTCTATTTATAATCAATCTATAGCACATTTCTAGTGCTTTATATGTATGCTTGTGTTACTACTACTGTTCTTACATTGCTGTGATTCATTTTGTACTTTTCTACCTGCGTCATGACTGAATGGGTCAATATACCAGCTCACCCACCTAATAATGAAATTGCAAAATAAATAAATAATTGCAGTCAGCATTTGCACAAAATACATTTGAATGTGGGTGTCACCGGTTGAGCCGCTCTCATAAGGACCTATGTCATTCTACATACTGCTGATTTTTTTTTCCTGTGGGTTTCATCCTGCACATAAAGGGAACTAAATCACTTGAACTCACTCTTTATCTTTGAAGATTTATGATACTTGTACCACCCTTCCTTCCTCATGGTACATTAGTGAGGTGATCAAAATGATTACCTAAAGGACCATAACAGGTAGAAGGGGAAACTCCCTGCAGTGAACTCAACATGTGATGTCACAGACATCCATAGGCTCATAGAGACCACAACGAAAAACATAGCTATGACACCCAGTATTGGTGGGAAATTAACATTGTCTCCATCAAGTAAATTATCCCCACCTATCTAACGAGAATATTTCTGATCATACATCTAGTCATCCAGTCATTCAGCTTAGCCCTAAATGACATGCAACTGCAAAATACTTCTTGGCTGATTTTGCCCAGAGTATAAAATATTCAGTATTGTATTTGCTTAATATCAACATAAAGAAGCACCTTAAAATCTTTTCTTTAGTCACAAAAATACTTATTGATAAAATGATTTACAAACAATTTAACAAATCATTAATAAACTCTTAATAATTTGTAAGCATAAAAATATGAATAATAATTATAACAATGTATAGAACAAGATTAATAAATAATAAATTTAAATAAACATTGCTTAATGTCTGGATGCAGTGTCAGATAGTTTATTCTGGTAAAGAGCTAAACACTGAATATATGACTGCATAAATATGGGTTCCTATCGCGTTATCGAAAATTGTAAATGGCGAACGCATATTGAGCGAACCCGATTGGTTGAAACTTCGAAACATCGTACGCTTAGCACGATAATTGCCGTAGGGAATATTTTCCCTTTACTTCAATGCAGTGCGATCTTGGAGTAGGAATATTTAAGTAGCAGGGGTGTGGGGGGGGGTGCAGCCCCCCTGCCTACATTGTTTAGGAAAGTATAGTTTTTTATTTATTTCTTTTATTATATTTTCAAAATTTCAAACATTGCTCATATGGTGTCGACCATATGGTGTTTGATGTTTGAAACTTTCGAAAATATAATATAGACCCCATAAATATAAATTAATAAAATGTACATACATCATGAAGTAATGAAGTATAGAAAAATTCTAAACTTCAGTGCATATATGAGAAACGATTGCATACTGCTAGTGATAATCAGTTTTTATTGCTCTGAAGGTGTATTGTTTTTGACAACAAATCCATTTAGAGCTAGATAATGTAGTCAAGAAATGCAGTTTATTACTAGTTAAATGTTTTTCTTAGATATTTTTATTAATATTATTATTTTTTTTCAAAAAAAAATCTTGATAATCCAAGCTACTATTAAAGACTATTTTTAGTGTAGATAGGTGATCATTCAAGAAACAGAATTTAGCTGAGTCTTTTAGCCAGTGAGTAAAAGGGACCAGTCAAATGATTTCTTTCAAAAATGTTTAGCTTGGTTTTGTATGTGTATATCTTTCTCTATGAAGCACATCTTGGTGTATTCTAGCTCCAGAATTTCTAAGCTATGCATTACAAGTCATAACTGTCCATACTATCAGAAATCTATTTGCTGTAAATTAAAAGTCTTTTTGCATTTTAGAAAATGATTTTGAGATGCTAATTTTGTGTGTTGTAGGACAGAGAAATTTTCTATTCCCTCATGCATTTTTTATAAATAGGTGTGTTCAGATATTGTTCATTATCAAGAATAAATGTAACTAAAAAGTATTTTAAACTTCATTCCAAGAAGTGAATGTTGATGTTCATCGTGTTTCACTGTTGCAGTCGTTACTCTTGGGTTATCCTGCTGGCAGGCTACCCTCAGTCGGCCAGAATTCCAAAGTCTAGGTCCGGCGTCGGTTGCTGTCGCCTCCTCCCTGATGTCAGTGCACCAGGGGTATAAAAGATGCAGCCGACGCCATTTTCTTCAGTCTTTCTTGCCGCACAGTGCCCGAAGCAAAAGCAGTTCGCAAGTGCCATTTGGCCGACTCCTGAGATTTTCAAATCCGAATTTCAGAACCAAAGTCTTCATTAAAGCTAAGTACCCCATTGGGGAAACTTTTTTTTTGCTCCAGACCGATGTCAGAAAAAGTTAACAATTGTATTTCTTGTGGGAAGCAAATACCTCATAAGGATTTTCACTCTTACTGTATTCCTTGCCTAGGCCCTGATCACAAAGTTGCTAGCTGTCGGTTTTGTGCTAGATTTAACCAACGCACTACTAACCGTTGGTTTGATTTTGCATTTCATTACTTTGGCCGAAGATTTAATTATATAATACCGTCGGAACAGCCGACAACTGGAGGTTACAAAAAACGCAAGGACAAGGAAAAGGATAGGCATCCGTGGTCCAAAACCGATGACGAGGCCTCTGCTAGGCCAGTCGCCGGTTCGCCGGTTCTCAGTGAGGTGCTTTCGCAGCCCCTGGTGCCCGCTACCTTAGAGCCACAGGCCGCTTCTGACTCCCACGTGGAGCTGACTGGGCCTCTGGACACTCAAGGTATTGGACACTTGGAAATCACTCCCTCAGATGGGTCCGGAGCCGCTGAGCAGGCATCGGCTTCTGAGGGTGTCTTCAGACCTACACAACTATATATAAAGCCATCTTCAGCTTCAAAGACAAAGACTAAAGCAGCTCTAAAGACAAAGAAACAAGTACAGCATTCTCCTACTCGAATTTCCATGCCTAAAAAACAGATGCTCAAAATGGCCGAAGACCTAATTGCTTTGATCAGGGGCTCCCATCCCCCTCCTGATAAGAGGCCTAGGCAAGAGACAGAGTATGATTCTTCTGATCAGGTTTCTATTTCCTCTGATTCCTCTTCTGAACAGGATTACTCCATGCTTCCCTATGAGGATTCTGATGCTGAAGAATCCATTCCTTCAGCCTCTCCTCCTGAGGATTATTCTTTTGGGGAAACCCTGCATACCATGAGGGAGCATTTCCACTGGGAGAGCCAAGATTATTCTGAATCTAAGAAAAGGCTCAGAGACTTTCTGCTACTTCCTCAGCACAGACCCCTTGCTATTCCACCTGTTTTAGACATTGTAGATGATGTATTTTCAGAGTCCGGCCTGTCCCCTGACTCTTTACCCCCTGCACCTGCTAAGCCAGACAGATACTACAGGGTCCCTGATTCTTATAAATTCCTATATAAAAATCCCACTGCTGACCCAGAAACTATATCTCAGGGTCCCAAAGGGGTTAAAGCTTCCACTGCAGAAAACCATGTCCCCTCTGATAGGGACTCTAGGGCTCTAGACAGATGGGAGAAAAAAGTTTACACTTCTGCTACCTTGGCTTTAAGGGCTTTAAATTGTCAGTTTCATATGCCTAAATATCAGCAATATTTAATGTCATTGCTTAAACAGAAATTGTTGACAAATACTGAATGTTCAGAGAACAAGGAATTGCAGGATTTATTGCATGCAGTTGAACAAGTGGGAGAGCATACATTGCAATGTGGTTATGATTCACTGGAGGCCTCTTGCAGGGCCGCTGTTACAGGTTCTGTTATTAGAAGGCATGCTTGGTTAAAGGAACAGAATCTGCCTGATCATGTTAAAGCAAAATTATTAGATGCACCATTGCAGCATGATACTTTGTTTGGTACTAAAGCAGAAGAGGTGTTGAAAAAAAATGGACGATAAAGCAAAATCCATGCAGACAGTCAAGGATTTCTTACAGGTACAGCCACTCAGGTTTAGCAGGAACTGGCCTTCTAAAAATTGGTCCTTTCCAGTGTCAGACAGACCACAAACAGGCAGATATAGGCATCCCAGAGGCAGATCTCAGCCCCAAGGCTCATACAGGCCTAAACAATGGGGTGCTCCTACCTCCAAAAGCGGAGAAGACAAATCCCAACCTTACAGGAAACAGTCCCAATAACTTTCCTCTGCCAGATCCAAGCACTTTTCTTTTGGCAGCCCCCTTAGAGGGAAAACTAGCACTTTTTTCAACAAATTGGCAAATGGTTACCCAAGATAAATGGGTCTTGAACATAATGTCCCAAGGCTACAGGTTCCATTTTCACACTCTACCAAGGTCAAAAGGTATGCCAGACCTGCCACACAATCAATGGGCAGAGGCACAAAAACAAATTACAGCCCTCATGGACATGAGGGCCATTCAGCAAGTACCACAACAAGAGCAGGGGCAAGGCTTTTACTCCAGACCTTTCCTAGTACCCAGAAAGGACAGAACCTGGAGACCAATACTGGACCTGTCTATACTAAAGACGTTTCTGGAAGTTCCAAAATTCAAGATGTTGACTCTACAGCAGCTACTGCCCATGCTGGGCAAGAAGGCTTGGCTCGTAACTTTGGACCTAAAAGAGGCATACCTGCATGTCCCAATTAGACAATCTTGCAGAAGATACTTCAGATTCATAGCTGGCTCAATGCATTACCAATTCTCTGCACTGCCCTTTGGCTTATCTACTGCGCCCAGGGTCTTCACAAAATGCCTGGCACCAGTGATTGCGTTTTGCAGACAAAGAGGAATTCAAATATATCCCTACTTGGACGACTGCCTAATTCAAGCAGAGAACAAAGACATTCTTCTAAAGCATCTGGCGTTTGTAAAAAGATTACTAACTGGCTTAGAGTACACAGTAAACAAAAAGAAATCAAAACTAGTGCCCTCTCAAGAGATAATATTCCTGGGTGCAAGCTTAAATACAACTGCCCAGATGGCTTATCTCACACCAGACAAACAAAAGCAACTGACTTCTTACTTTAAGAAATTGGCAACAAAAACCCACCTATCTGCAAGGAAAATCCTGCAGGCCTTGGGTTTCATGGCATCCTGCATTCTACTAATTCCATATGCCAGGTAAACCAGGGAAACAAAGCCAACAAACTACTGAAACACAAAAACCAAGTCAGCAGCACCAAGACCCACCACAGGAAGTATCAGGAATCCAAAAAATGTGAAATAAAACAATTTATTGAAGCGCTTTTCGTTGCTTGTAATGTGGCAACTTCTTCAGAAAAGATACACAGTTTCAAACAGTAGTTTATAAGTAATTGAGACATGCCATGTGATAACCACACCTCCAGTAAGTCAAGTTCTTAAAGAAACATTTGCTAAAAAAAACACATATGTTCATAAAACCTAAATACAAAAGCTGCAAGTTTGTTAGATTTAAAGTGTCATCAAAACGGTTATAAATAGTTATACCGAAGGCATTAAACTGTTAGACTCAAACAATAAACAAAGTTAGACTAAACTTCAAAATTACGGAATAATCAACCGGGTATATCTCTCTAAAATATTGTAGAGCTAAAATGAATGGGATTATATTCAAGCACAATACCAGTTACCGTCTCAAACTTCTTAGTTTCAGAAGACAGGCAATTTTACAAGCATCATTTAAACCTGGTAAAACAAATGCATTCAAACGGATTTGCCATTTCAGCTCATGTTCCTCTAAAAGTAAGTTCAGTGGGCCACCTCTCAAATTAGCTTGAACTTGATCTATAGCTTTAAAGGTAAATTTGTGGCCCACATTATTTGCTATATGTCTTGCTAGTGGGCTGTCAATTTTATTGACTGAAATAGCATAGGTGTGTTCATAAACCCTGTCCCGCAGTCTACGTTCAGTCTTCCCCACGTAGAATGCGGGAAAACACATCTTGCTATATAGACTACTAGTCTCGAATTACAGTTGAATTTAAATTTAATCTCATACTTGTTGTCACCTATACAAAATGTATTGCCCACTTCCATGAATCTACACATCCTACAAGATTCACACAAGTTCATTCCAGCATACCTATGTGTTTTAAGTTGCTGCACCCCACATTCAAGTAAGTTTTTAAGGTCATGGCCTCTACAAAATACAATATTTGGAACTGGGCCAAGTTTACTGAATAGTGAAATGTCATTCAAGATAAACTGCCAGTTTTTACATAAAATACATTTGACTTGGCCACTATCATTACTGAAGGTAGTGATAAATCTACCTTTGAAGTTAGGGGCTAAGGTTTGTGATGAAATTTGTGTTGGGACAAATGCACTGTTTTGAAAATCTACCATGTGAGGAACAAGACTGTCCTATTCTAAATTGTTTAGCCCAAGGATGGGAGAGATGATTCCAAGTCTTCTTTTGTCAGAAACTTCACTGACTAAAGTTCCAATAAGGTCGCTAGGATACCCACGCTTTTCAAACATCTTCCTAAGTAAATCACACTCTTGATGGAAATCGAGCTCAAGTGTGGTCATTCTAGCTGCCCTTATCAACTGGCCTTTTATAATGGACCACTTCTGGTGGAACGGATGGCAGCTAGAAAAGTGTAGGAATAAGTTACAGTACGTGGGTTTTCTAAAAATCTGTGATACATACCCCCTATTGACTTTATCTTTTGAAAGTTTCACATCTAAATAGTCAATCGTGGCTGTATGAAATGTTGATGTAAATACAAGGAAATCAGTTGTAGAATTCAAAAATGAAATAAAAAGCTCAGCCTGAATGCCATCTCCATTAAATAACACGAAGACGTCATCCAAGAAACGGGTGTAGTAAACGAGGTTCACCCTGAAGTGCTCAGCTTTGAAAACAAAAGTTCTTTCCCAATACGCCATCACCAAGTTGGCAAAGCTGGCACCACAGGGCGACCCCATAGCGACCCCTCGTTTCTGTAAATAAAAATCCTTGTCGAATAAAAAGTAATTATTAGTAAGAATGATGTCTAATAAAGACTCCACTAAAGTAATTTCTTGTGAAGGAGCTTTCTTAGATTTAAGCAAAAGACTCACCCATTCTATGCCCTCTAAATGTGTAATAGATGTATACAAGTCCTTAACATCGATAGTTAAGAAACTGTGATTGGGGTTAAATTCCAAGTTGTTAATATTCTCTAGGAAGGTCCATGAGTCTTTGCATACTTGGGGTTCTGACACCAAATATTTTTTCAAAATGTTGTCCACTACCTTTGCACAAGGGTAAGTTAATGAACCCCTCCCATCTATTAATGGTCTCATGGGGGGGTTTCCACATCCTTGTGGATTTTTGGTATCCGAAACATAATTGGGATTTTTGGCCAAGGAAGGGGGATGAAATTAAACGTATCAATATCAATGATGGCATCAATGATGAAGTCATTGAAATAGCCTCTTATCCGTTTATATGCAGTGTTGACCTCACTCAAGGATGCTTTAGAGTAACCCTCTGTGTCTAACAGGTGCCTCATTCTCACTGTGTAGTCATGTTGATCAAAGACTACTAATCCCCCACCTTTATCTGGTTTAACCACCCTGACATTAGAGTTCCTCAGGGATTGCAGTAGTACTTTGTGCTTGAATATAATCCCATTCATTTTAGCTCTACAATATTTTAGAGAGATATACCCGGTTGATTATTCTGTAATTTTGAAGTTTAGTCTAACTTTGTTTATTGTTTGAGTCTAACAGTTTAATGCCTTCTGTATAACTATTTATAACAGTTTTGATGACACTTTTAATCTAACAAACTTGCAGCTTTTGTATTTAGGTTTTATGAACATATGTGGTTTTTTAGCAAATGTTTCTTTAAGAACTTGACTTACTGGAGGTGTGGTTATCACATGACATGTCTCAATTACTTATAAACTAGTGTTTGAAACTGTGTATCTTTTCTGAAGAAGTTGCCACATTACAAGCAACGAAAAGCGCTTCAATAAATTGTTTTATTTCACATTTTTTGGATTCCTGATACTTCCTGTGGTGGGTCTTGGTGCTGCTGACTTGGTTTTTGTGTTTCAATTCCATGTGCCAGACTGCATATGAGGAAACTACAATGGTATCTAAAAAGTGTTTGGACTCAGCATTGCCACAGCCTGGAGACAATAATTGCACTCATTCCCTGCCTGCAACAGGAGTTTTGATGGTGGGCAGAAGCCTGTCACCACAACAAGAGTCTGCCATTCAGTTTACCCACAGCCAGACAGACACTGACAACTGATGCATCAGATTATGCCTGGGGGGCCCATATAGAAGGAAAATGTATTCAGGGCACATGGCCTGCAAACCAGATGCATCTTCACATCAATCAAAAAGAGATGCTAGCTGTTCAAAATGCCCTGACAGCTTTCAAGGACCTGCTTCATCCATGACAGCTACTGATAAAGACAGACAATAATATGGTCATGTGGTACATAAACAAGCAGGGAGTTACACATTCCTACCCCCTCTGCAGACAAGCAATGACTTTATGGGACACAGCATTGGCTTTTCAAGTTCACCTGCAAGCCAAATTCCTGCCAGGAAAAACAAATACTCTGGCAGACGAACTAAGCAGAAACCTCATGGATCCCCATGAATGGAAACTGGATCCGCAAGTCTTCAGCATGATAATAAGGAAATGGGGATGCCCAGACATAGATCTATTTGCCTCCTCTCACAACTGCCAATTGCAGAGATTTTGCACAAGGATTTATCACAAGCAAGCATAGAAAGTGGACGCCCTATCCTTCAGCTGGAAAAATCTAACAGTATATGCCTTCCCTCCACTGCCTCTCCTTCCCATGGTACTCCTAAAGGTCAGACAAGAGAAGCCAAAAATGATACTGATTGCACCAGACTGGCCACGCCAGCACTGGTACCCAGTCCTAAAGAGCTTGTCTCAAGATCCAGCATGGATATTGCCTCAAACTCCTCACTTCCTGACCCAACAAAACAATCAGATCCTGTACAGCCAACTCAGGACCTTAAATCTGGCAGCATGGCGGATAATGTAGCCATTCAAAACAATTCTCTTTCAAAAGCTGTTATGGATGTTATCTTGGAGGCCAGGAGGCCCAGTACCAGAAAATCTTATGCAGAAAAATGGAAGAGATTCTGTGCTTGGAACCATGAACAAGGCATTGACACGTGTACCAAATATTCCTCAGATTTTACAATACCTAACTGAGATGCTGAACAAAGGCCTTTCTTTCTCATCAATTAAGATTCATGCCTCTGCCATATCAGCCCATTACAATACGGAACCACCTATCTTTTCTCATCCTTTAATTAGGCAGTACCTCAGAGGGGCCAAAAACATTAGGCCTCCAAGGAGAGCACCAACTCCGGCCTGGGACCTCAACTATGTTTTGGAAAAACTCACACTGCCTCCATTCTAGCCAGAAGCAATAGCAGATATAAAATTCTTATCCTGGAAAACAGCTCTACTCCTAGCAATAACCTCTGCAAGGTGAGTCTCGGAGTTACAAGCACTCATGGCTGTGGAATCTTTTATCATTTTTCATCCAGACAGGGTTTCTCTGAGGACAAACCCTACATTTATGCCTAAGGTGGTATCCACTGTGGCCCTCAATCAAACCATTCACTTGCCTACCTTTTATCCAAATCCGCAGAACAAGGGTGAGAAAATTCTGCATTCTTTGAACATGCACAGGCAGTTACGCTTCTACTTGGACAGAACTAAAACTTTCAGAAAGACTGAGCAGCTTTTAGTGTCATATGCTGCAGGATCACAAGGAAAGGCTATCTCAAAACAGACTATTTCAAAATGGATAGGCCACTGCATCCACTTCTGCTATTTTCAACATGGCAAATCTGTGCCTAAGGGCATTAGGCCTCATTCCACCAGAGTAGCAGCCACTTCAGCAGCCCTCCTCAGAGGAGTACCAAGCAAAGATATCTTAGAGGCTGCAACTTGGAGTTCAGTGCACACTTTCACAAAGTACTACCACTTACCTCTTTACTCTAAGTCCAGAGCAGGCTTTACCACTGCAGTTCTGCAGGGCCTCATAGCCTCTCCTAATCCTATTTAGCCCAGCCACCCATCCTCAGCTTTGGGATTCAACCCAAGAGTAATGACTGCAACAGTGAAACACGATGAACATAGTGCAGTTGTGTACCTACCATAAGTGTAGATGTTCAAGTGTATTCACTGTTGCAGTCCAGGTTACCCACCCACCATCCCCCTTCTCTTTGCTGGGACTTATCTGTACTTCTCTATCCTATACAACTTATTTGGTGTATTTGCTTGTAGATAAAGGAAATGTTATTTTTGTGCATGCATTTTTATTGGCATATTTTTCAGCCTACCAATTTGGGGGCAACTGACATCTGGGGCAAGAAAAACTGAAGAAAATGGCGTTGGCTGCATCTTTTATACCCCTGGCGCACTGACGTCAGGGAGGAGGCGATAGCAACCGACGCCGGACCAAGACATTGGAATTCTGGCCGACTGAGGGTAGCCTGCCAGCAGGATAACCCAAGAGTAATGACTGCAACAGTGAATACACTCGAACATCTACATTTATGGTTGGTACACACCTGTACTCTATAGTGCACAATATAAATTAACTTTTGGGCAGGCTTTGTGTTAATGTAACATTTACAGTTAGCTGCCTGTCGGGTGCCAGGATCTGCCACATATCACAAGCACTCAGATCACTCCAGAACAAGTACAAATATGACTCTGTCATTGTCCATGTTGGTTTGAATGACCTGAGACGTATCTCCCTGGACTACATGAAAAGAGACATGGAGGAGCTCTCTGATCATGTAGCCCAGGCCAGTATGACCCTGACCCTGAGTAGCATCCTGCCCTCACCAAGAATGATACCACAGTATAAAAAATGATCAATTTCATCAATTGGCTAAGTTTCTGGTGTCATTCAAAGGGGGTTCAATATCTGTCCACCTGGGATGACATGCTCGATAAGCCACATTGCTTCGCAAGAGATGGATTGCACCTGTCACCCTTAGGCTTTCAAATACTGGCCAAGGCTTTTGACGCCCCCATAGTGCATTTTTTAGGCAAGGCTCAAAAGACAAACCACCACTGTAAATAGCACAAGTAACCAAAAACTGAGGGTAATGCTACTCAATGCCAGAAGTCTAAACCTCAAAATGCATGCACTCGAGGCACTCATCAGTATGAAGAACATTGATATCTGTGCAGTAACAAAAACCTGGTTTAAGGCTCCAGAGAGCACTCCAGCACTACCAGGCTATAACTCATACCATACTTTTTGGCCACAGAACTCAGACCGAAACACAAAAGGTGGGGGTGTATCCATATTCATCAAGGATACCCACACCTCCAGGTTGGGCAAAACTGCAATTCAAATTGTAGCTTGCTACAGATCACCCACCATGACCCAGGACCCCCATTCCGTGTTTCTGGAGACACTGGAAAATATGAAGATCATACCAAATGCCCTAATATTGGGCAATTTCAATTACCCAAACATTAACTGGGAGAACTACTCAAGTACTAATTCCCTTGCCCAACGCTTCCTAGAATTTATAAACTCGAATGCCCTGGATCAACTGGTCAACACCCCCACCAGAGGTGACAACATATTGGACCTGGTCATCACCAACATGGGCGACCAGTGTTGTACACCGGAGGTCAAACCCTCTCTGGTTAGATCAGACCATAGACTAATCACTCTGGATATCCACATTCCACCCCCACCTCCAATCAAGGAAACCACCATGAAAAACTTTTCAAAAGCAAACTTCACGTTACTTAAGACCGAGGTGGAAAGGTTCACAGCCCCCATGCTAAAGGACAATGCAGTCCAAGCTGCTGAATCCCTTACAAAGGCAATCTATAAGCACCTGCAAGAAGGCATGGATCATGCTATCCCAAGCAAAACCAAGACTCACTCCTCCAAGAAAAGGAAACCAGTCTGGTGGACCCCTGCCATAAACAAGCTATACAATAGAAGGAGGAAACTAGTGCAGAAAAGAATAAAATCCCAAGAAGGGAAGACATCCCTGATCAGTATCAGCAAGAAACTACGATCCCTCATAAAATCATTCAAGGATAACTTTGAAAGAAAAATTGCCAAGGACTCCAAAGATAACTACAAAGCGTTCTTTAGCTATGTCAAGAACCTTAGTGAAAACTCTCAGATCTGCTCTGAGTTAGTGCAGAATGGCACAAAATACACTGAACTGACTGATATTGCCAACATTCTGGCAGTCAGGTTTAGTGCAAACTTCACCCCCTAAATGGCCCATAACCATGCCAGAAGAATGTAGTTTCCCAGCAATCACTGACACACAGATTAAAACAGCCCTATCCAAAGCCAAAAATACAGCTTCAGTGGGACCAGATGGTGTCCCAGGCTGTGTCTTACACGAGCTCCAAAATGAACTAACCCCTCACCTAAACACACTGTTCAAACTCAGCCTCTCTACAGGCTACATACCCACAGAGTGGCGCACAGCAACAGTTATCCCGCTCCACAAAGGTGGAGCCACAACGGACCCCAGGAAGTATCACCCTATAAGCCTGACTAGCCTGGTCGCTCCACAAAGGTGGAGCCACAATGGAGCCCAGGAACTATCACCCTATAAGCCTGACTAGCCTGGTCTGCAAGGCTGTGGAGCACATCATCATGGAATTCATTAACAGTGACATTGGGAACCTTCAAACATTGGACCCTACCCAGCTTGGCTTTGTTAAGGGCAGATCATGCTTCCTAAACCTGGTGGACTTCTTTGAGACATTTACCAAGGCTTTAGATGAGGGAAAGGAGAACCATACAGCCTACCTAGACCTCGCAAAGGCTTTCAACACCTTTCCCCATTCTGGTATTATAGACAAGCTCACCGGCCTGAACATAAACCCCTACGTCATGAGATGGGTTGCCAATTGGCTCACAGATAGAACCCACATGGTGAGAGTTGCAGGCTCTAGGTCTGACTCTAAACCAGTTACAAGTGGCATCCCACAGGGCTCAGTCCTGGGACCCCTCCTGTTCAGTATATACTTCTCAGAGGTACAGGCAAGCACAGGAGGACTATGGCTGACCAAGTTCACAGATGACTACAAACTGGGGGCCATAATTGACTCTCCAGCTGATACAGACATCCTCCAGAAGGGTCTCACTGAGACAGATACCTGGTGTCAAAATCATGGCCTCAAGCTAAATGCCAAAAAGTGTATAGTCATCCCCTTTGGAAAAAACAAAGTACCCATGAACTATCACATACATGGTAGTCCCCTAAATACAGAAAATGTAATAAGGTATCTGGGGACCCAAGTAGATATGAATCTCTCCTTTGATAATCATATTGCCAAGGTGGTTAGAAAATCCTTCTATGTGGCCCACCTAATCACAAATGGGTTCACATCTAGAACAAAAGAGGTTATTGTGCCCCTATCCTCATCACTCATCAGACCCATCATAGAGTACAATGCCCCATTTGGGATGTACCTTACAAGACACCTGCAACAGCTGGAAAGACCACAAAAGTACCTCACCAAGAGGATTACTGGCGTCAAACATATGCCCTATGCAGCCCGACTGAAGAAACTCCAGCTGCATTCAGTTGCATACCGCTTACTCAGAGGTGATCGCTGCCTGACATACAAGGTCAAGTCCAACTCAGAATTGATGGACATGCTCCACCTAAAAAAAAAAAAATCCCCAAGAGCCACATGTTCTGGGGATCTAAACCTCACCACAACGATAAATAGGACATGCTGGATGGATAGATTCCTGTTGCAGAGACTCCCCATGCTTTGGATCAGGCTTCCAATCTACATTAGGCAGAGCCCCTCACTAACACTCTTAAAGACAAACCTTGACGAGTGGATGGGAAACAGAAAATTTACCCTGGAGATCACTGCTGTGGCTCTGCTGGACAGAGGCACAGGGAACTAATGGCTCTGCTGGACAGAGGCACAGGGAACTAATCTAAGGGGGCGGCGAAAGCCAACACATTCTGGTTAGGATTATAGATGCTCTCGGGCAGATAGCCTAGTACTTACCTATGAACCTATGAACCTATTAATAAATTAATCACATTTGTTTCAGTTGTATCTTTTTGGCAGATTCTGTAGTTTGATGCCTCCATGTATTATTTGCAACAGCATTAGCAGTATAAAGGTGAAGACTTGTTCATCTTAAACCTCCTTTTTGAATGCCACAGAACAGCATGGACTGTGAAATCATGTATGATCTATCTTTCCACATACTGGAAACAATACATTTTGGTAATTTGTTGAACTTAGTATACTGAAGAAATGGTAAATGCCTTAGTACATAAATGATCTTGGGTAAAAATATTATACTAAAAGCAAGGTACATCTCACAATCTCTCACTGGCATGGCAGCAAACAGAATTCTGAACTGGATTTTATCTAAATTAATGGGGATATTTTATGCTAATTAAATTGGAGTCATAAGTTATGACAACCCCAGGGCTGAAGTAAGAGATGCCAATAAAACCAGGTGATCTGAACTAATATTTATGATTAAGGAGGCTTAAAAAATAGAAAATTCATTTAATGGATGGCGATGTACTATGAGAAGTTGATACATGAACTGGCAATAACATTCTCCCCAGTGACAAACTTTTGAAAGAACATTGACCAAAGCTTTGGGCATAGCTTTAAAAAATCATGAGGAGACTTTGCTCTCACATCCTCATTGCTAACTGTACTAACCTTACTAACTTGGGGAAGGAAAAGCACCTAGAGGAAAATATATATATATATATATATATATAGAGTGAGATAAATATACACACAGGTGTGTATGTGTACACACTTCTCTTTGTATATGTATCTCTCTCTCTCTCTCTATCTCTATCTATCTATGTCTGTATGTGTATATATATGTGTATGCATATACACACACATATACAATATAATCTTGTAGTACAGCATGAAACAATTAGGGAGGTCACATTTAATGAGACAGTTTTAATTGAATAATAGATCTCCCATTGGATAGACCAACCTCTAAATAGGATACATGCTACCTAAAGTCAAAGGACAGGCTTTAAGTTACTCATCAGTATAATAATGAGATATTGTATATTTCTTTCATGCATGCTGTTGACTAGATTGGTTCAGCTGGGCTAGCCCCTTTTTTAAAAGAGAACCTGGTGAGAAGGGTTTTTGCTAGGATAGTTATACATTTATAGAGGCATGTATAATATGTATTAATTAAAACACACAGATACATAAACATTATATAAGATTAAAATTATAACAGACAAAAAAAAAATCAAATTGCTAGCTACCTGTATATCAAATTTGTTCCATGCATGGGAAAAAGCTATTGCAGGCCATCTGGGTATCACATTTTTTCCTAGATGCCTACTCCCTCATGAATTACAAAAATCCAAAAATTACCAAGATTTTGAAAAGTTATTTAGCAGGGAAAAGCTGTCAAACACAGAAATGTAAAAGTAACTAAAAGTAAAGTAATTAAGTAAATAAAAAGATCAAAAGAAAATATCAAACACCTGAGATGCACATCCCCAATGAAAATACATTACTATCACAACCAGAAAAAAACGACTCCAATGCAGGAATCCACGAAAAATGAAAATTAGTACGTCGACCACAGTACAGATGTAAACGGCAATGAGACACCAACCAGAAACTCGTTGCAGATGTAAATAAGAGCCAAAAACTCGTTGCAAAATATAAATAAAAAACGATTTATTCCACCAAAAAGCACATCGACTAAGCGCTTTCACCAGGTATACTGGCTTCATCAGAGTCATAGTTAACACACCCAGCTTGCTTCAAATAAATACTGTTGAATCTTCATTCAATTAATCAATTAATCAAACATTTGATGCCAATTAAACCTGCCATCTTAAAAAATTCAATAACATTGTTTTATTCAAAAAAAATAGTATATATATATAAATAAGTATGACCATTTGCATAAGATAAAATGTTGTTTAAACATCATATAATATATATCATATATCTTACCTAAATAAAATATACCTAACCAAAATTGTCATTTACTGATACTACAATAATAACAGTGACAAAACTATATAATTATTTACTAATTGTATTTACTAACAAATATCATAAAAAAATGCTGTATAACTTAAAATGTACAATGACATCTAACAACATTTCTCAACAATTATAAATAAATGATTGATAAATGTTGCCAGTTCATATGATTTTAAATGAAACTGGCCCTAAATTTCAACAAAGGTTTCAAGGAAATACTCTCATTGATCCCAGGTAATTTGGTGGCGTTTAATCTAATCTGCCATTCCATTTCACGTAGTGCTATATAATTGTTAATGTCGCCTTGATAATTAGATTGAACCCTGTCCACTATAAAAAATAAAAACTTTTAAACTCATGACATCCCTGGAAATGTGAAAAAAGTGCATTGTGTTCATCCCCTCTTCTGATAGAACTACAATGTTCTCGGATTCTTTCTTTCAAGCTTCTCGTAGTCATGCCGACGTAAAATGCGTCGCATGACATGCAAGTAGCTATATAAACACAATTCTTAGTTTGGCAATTGCACAATCCAGGGCAAGCAATAGTACGCCCAAAACCAGTTATAGTGAGATAAGCCCCTACAGCTATATACCTACACCATTTGCAGCAACCACATTTGTTCATAAAAGAACGCCTGAAACCATTCCAATTCCTTTCCAAAATATCCTTCAAATTAGAACCCCTACTGTAAACAATAGTAGGAGTGTCACCCAAAATATCTCTCATATCCCTACTCAAAAAGTATTCCCAAAGACTCCTCAAACTTGAACATATGTCAAGTGAGATGTCATTATATTTCAAAATAAATTTGGGACTGCACCCAACCGTTGTCTTCTGTCGAAACCTCCATCGTGTTCATATTACAAGGCTGGGAAACCTTTGTTTTCAAAATTGGGATGTATTTACTATTCCTCTTTTTATAAACCTCACGTTTGATTTTGATTAACAAAGTCAATGGATAACCCCTTTCCAGGAATAGGCCAATGAGTGTATATATCTCTTTTTTAAACACTGTGTCATCACTAATTAACTTTGACAGACGAACCATTTGGCCCTTCACCAATCCTCTCCTTTGATGTAAAGGGTGACAACTTGTAAAGTGTAACATAGAGTTTGCATAACTGGGTTTCCTATAAATATTGCTGTTAAATCCCATATCACTTTTGGAAATCTCAATGTCCAAATAATTGGCACAATCTCGACTCCAATTGTAAGTAAATTTAAGGAACCCAGAACTCCTGTTTAAATATGCCATAAACTCTGTGACACTTTGTTCATCCCCCCGCCAAAGAATAAGTAGGTCATTGAGAAATCTATTGTAGAGTAGAATGTTTTCAGCATAGCTAGAATTAAATATATTTTGTTTTTCCCAAGCCAAAAGGACCAAATTTGCAAACACCGGGGCGCAACGTGCCCCCATTGCAACCCCCGTTTGCTACCTGTAAATTTCTCCTTCAAATATTAAAAAAAATGTTTTCTAAAACAAGTTCCATCAACCCATGACAAATTTCCAGTTTTCCCAATTCAAAATTAGAACTGGATAGAAGACTATCATAGAAAAATTCAAGGCCAGCTTGGTGGGGGATTACTGAAAACAAGTTGATGACATCTATTGTCAAAAAACCAAAACTGTCCATATCTACTCTATCAACTGAACTCAGTCTCTCTAGACAGTGCCACGAGTCCTTCAATATATGACCTGCATCCAACACAGCTTTCTTACAATACAGGTCAACATATGAAGCCAAGGGTTCAGTCTTTGAACCCTTTGCAGAAACAATGGGTCAAAACTGAAGATGTTCAGTTCCCTTGTGTACCTTCGGTATACCAAAAAATTTTGGTATTTTAGGAAGTTTTACTAAGAGATAATTGTATTCTACCTCATTAATTGCACCTTGATATAAAGCATCCAAAAGGTACAAATCAATTCTCTTGTATGCTAAGTTATCCTCGTGCCTGGACACCCTATAGTATGTACTAACATCACTTAATACTTTCATCAACTGACCCGTGTAATCAATGTTATACATAATCACCATCCCCCCACCCTTATCTGGCCTCATACATCTATACTGTCCAGAAGATCTAAAATCATGAAGTATATTTCTTTCATCCTGGGATAAGTTGTCATCATATCTGGTCCTTTGTGCACAAATTCTCCTTAGCTCATACTCAACAACATTCTCAAAAACCATAAGTTCCTTATTGTTTGGTGGCATAAACATACTCCTCCTTTTCAATGTAGTATTGTTCTGCCCTTTTTCCCAGTCTATAGTGACTGGATGACTCCCAGAAAAATATATTTTTAAATTTAATTCTCTCACATAAAGTTTTAAATTCTTTAATAATTGTGTTAAATCCATCCTATAGCTGGGTACAAATTTGTCACCCCTACTGAACAATTCAAAATGTGACTCATTTAATGTAAGTTCAGTGTAGTTGTATATAATAAATCCTTTTTCTTTAACAATGGTATGTTTCATCCCCTCAAAAGGTGTCAATGTTCCATTCACTATAGTTACAACATGTGTACTAGTTTCACAGTCGTCAGTTCCGGATCCTTCCTGACAAACATCAACTGAAATGATGTTCTCAGGTAGTTCCATACTGTCAACAATGTCCTGAATAGTTATACAACCCATGTTTGAAACACTGTCATGTTCTCCAAACTCATTAACAACCCCATCTTTAAAAGAAAAAATGGATGTACAGTTTGTTTGTTGACCCCCCCAGAATCACACTCGTCACAAAAAATACATTCTTGCGTTCTGTTGTAAATGAATAGGGCATCAATATCATTACACACTTCAAAATTAACATTTAATTCACAATTATGAAGTTCAACTGTTAATTTCTCCTCATCCTCCTCAGACTCGTCTGCTGAAGTTTGTTGTAGTACTGCTCTTTGTTCTGAAGCCTCTCCGACCTCCGAGGCAAAATTGGTTCCTCTAAAAAAATGTCATTGCCCTCACCTTCATCGATTCCTTCCCTATGAGACAGGTAGGAATCGACTCTAGTGTGTGTCCTAATCGTTGCATTACGTCCCGGTGGGTAAGCAACTCCATTTTTATAGTCAACACAATCTCTGTTCAATTTTTTGTTCTTTATAGTGACATTCTTTTTAACAAAAATTTCAACATTTTTGATAACTTTCTCAAAATGGTTTTGATGCTGAAAAAATAATAAATCTGCCGTAATACTGGAATCAAGTACAGCTATTTCCTCACGCAACTTCTTAAGCTTAATGTCATTGTTACGTAAAATTACATCTAACAGCTCCATACCTGTCTTCTGATATAACTCTGTTAATTCTTGGTACGCCTCCGACCCAGGCTCGACACCCGTTGGTAACTTCCAAAGGCGTAAACCTTTTGGAATTTGCTTCATGTCTTTAGATTTAGACAAAAACAGGCTATCAAGCTGTATCGCTCGGTATTTGGTGCAAAGTTTCTCGTATTTAAAAATTTGTTCCCTCATGGTTAACACAGGTTGATGAACGTCACCTCTCCAGTTGTCTGTCAACGAATCAGGGTGCACGTTCAACTCCGGAGCCTCGAACCAGGAAGCAAGATTGCGCTGCTGGGTAATGTGGTCCCTCGAACCCGATGGAATGGCTTCAATATTGTTGGAAACACCAGCCACAGTCTTGAAGGATCCGGAATTGACGACTGTGAAACTAGTACACATGTTGGAACTATAGTGAATGGAACATTGACACCTTTTGAGGGGATGAAACATACCATTGTTAAAGAAAAAGGATTTATTATATACAACTACACTGAACTTACATTAAATGAGTCACATTTTGAATTGTTCAGTAGGGGTGACAAATTTGTACCCAGCTATAGGATGGATTTAACACAATTATTAAAGAATTTAAAACTTTATGTGAGAGAATTAAATTTAAAAATATATTTTTCTGGGAGTCATCCAGTCACTATAGACTGGGAAAAAGGGCAGAACAATACTAAATTGAAAAGGAGGAGTATGTTTATGCCACCAAACAATAAGGAACTTATGGTTTTTGAGAATGTTGTTGAGTATGAGCTAAGGAGAATTTGTGCACAAAGGACCAGATATGATGACAACTTATCCCAGGACGAAAGAAATATACTTCATGATTTTAGATCTTCTGGACAGTATAGATGTATGAGGCCAGATAAGGGTGGGGGGATGGTGATTATGTATAACATTGATTACACGGGTCAGATGATGAAAGTATTAAGTGATGTTAGTACATACTATAGGGTGTCCAGGCACGAGGTCAACTTAGCATACAAGAGAATTGATTTGTACCTTTTGGATGCTTTATATCAAGGTGCAATTAATGAGGTAGAATACAATTATCTCTTAGTAAAATTTCCTAAAATGCCAAAATTTTTTGGTATACCGAAGGTACACAAGGGAACTGAACATCTTCAGTTTCGACCCATTGTTTCTGCAAAGGGTTCAAAGACTGAACCCTTGGCTTCATATGTTGACCTGTATTGTAAGAAAGCTGTGTTGGATGCAGGTCATATATTGAAGGACTTGTGGCACTGTCTAGAGAGACTGAGTTCAGTTTATAGAGTAGATATGGACAGTTTTGGTTTTTTGACAATAGATGTCATCAACTTGTTTTCAGTAATCCCCCACCAAGCTGGCCTTGATTTTTTCTATGATAGTCTTCTATCCAGTTCTAGTTTTGAATTGGGAAAACTGGAAATTTGTCATGGGTTGATGGAACTTGTTTTAGAAAACAATTTTTTTAATATTTGAAGGAGAAATTTACAGGCAGCAAACGGGGGTTGCAATGGGGGCACGTTGCGCCCCGGTGTTTGCAAATCTGGTCCTTTTGGCTTGGGAAAAACAAAACAAAATATATTTAATTCTAGCTATGCTGAAAACATTCTACTCTACAATAGATTTCTCGATGACCTACTTATTCTTTGGCGGGGGGATGAACAAAGTGTCACAGAGTTTATGGCATATTTAAACAGGAGTTCTGGGTTCCTTAAATTTACTTACAATTGGAGTCGAGATTGTGCCAATTATTTGGACATTGAGATTTCCAAAAGTGATATGGGATTTAACAGCAATATTTATAGGAAACCCAGTTATGCAAACTCTATGTTACATTTTATAAGTTGTCACCCTTTACATCAAAGGAGAGGATTGGTGAAGGGCCAAATGGTTTGTCTGTCAAAGTTAATTAGTGATGACACAGTGTTTAAAAAAGAGATATATACACTCATTGGCCTATTCCTGGAAAGGGGTTATCCATTGACTTTGTTAATCAAAATCAAACGTGAGGTCTATAAAAAGGGGAATAGTAAATACATCCCAATTTTGAAAACAAAGGTTTCCCAGCCTTGTAATATGAATACGATGGAGGTTTCAACAGAAGACAACATGGTTGGATGTAGTCCCAAATTTATTTTGAAATATAATGACATCTCACCTGACATATGTTCAAGTTTGAGGAGTCTTTGGGAATACTTTTTGAGTAGGGATATGAGAGATATTTTGGGTGACACTCCTACTATTGTTTACAGTAGGGGTTCTAATTTGAAGGATATTTTGGAAAGGAATTGGAATGGTTTCAGGCGTTCTTTTATGAACAAATGTGGTTGCTGCAAATGGTGTAGGTATATAGCTGTAGGGGCTTATCTCACTATAACTGGTTTTGGGCGTACTATTGCTTGCCCTGGATTGTGCAATTGCCAAACTAAGAATTGTGTTTATATAGCTACTTGCATGTCATGCGACGCATTTTACGTCGGCATGACTACGAGAAGCTTGAAAGAAAGAATCCGAGAACATTGTAGTTCTATCAGAAGAGGGGATGAACACAATGCACTTTTTTCACATTTCCAGGGATGTCATGAGTTTAAAAAGTTTTTATTTTTTATAGTGGACAGGGTTCAATCTAATTATCAAGGCGACATTAACAATTATATAGCACTACGTGAAATGGAATGGCAGATTAGATTAAACGCCACCAAATTACCTGGGATCAATGAGAGTATTTCCTTGAAACCTTTGTTGAAATTTAGGGCCAGTTTCATTTAAAATCATATGAACTGGCAACATTTATCAATCATTTATTTATAATTGTTGAGAAATGTTGTTAGATGTCATTGTACATTTTAAGTTATACAGCATTTTTTTATGATATTTGTTAGTAAATACAATTAGTAAATAATTATATAGTTTTGTCACTGTTATTATTGTAGTATCAGTAAATGACAATTTTGGTTAGGTATATTTTATTTAGGTAAGATATATGATATATATTATATGATGTTTAAACAACATTTTATCTTATGCAAATGGTCATACTTATTTATATATATATATATATATATACTATTTTTTTGAATAAAACAATGTTATTGAATTTTTTAAGATGGCAGGTTTAATTGGCATCAAATGTTTGATTAATTGATTAATTGAATGAAGATTCAACAGTATTTATTTGAAGCAAGCTGGGTGTGCTAACTATGACTCTGATGAAGCCAGTATACCTGGTGAAAGTGCTTAGTCGATGTGCTTTTTGGTGGAATAAATCGTTTTTTATTTATATTTTGCAACGAGTTTTTGGCTCTTACTTACATCTGCAACGAGTTTCTGGTTGGTGTCTCATTGCCGTTTACATCTGTACTGTGGTCGACGTACTAATTTTCAAAATACATTACTATGTCTGCATAAATAATAATAAAAAAGAAACAGAACAAAACAGGAATCATAGCTTTGGCACAAATTAAACATACTTTAAAATAATAAAAGCATCAAAACTTCAACTGTCAGCACATTACCTGAAAAAAAAAAAAAAAAAAAAAGAATCCAGTAATGTATAACATAACCTCCTGAGGAAAATGAAAGCAGAAACTTCACCAACAGAAAATTACAAACTGTAGGAAGAGACATGAAGTGAACCGGATGAAACAAAAACAGTCATACTAGTAAAAGAAAGCAGCTACTGTAAACTAGGTGTCAAATTGGATGTACATACAAATGCAACAGAAAGAATATACCAGACGTTGTTTGACATAAGGGCCAAATATGAAGACCGAGTACACAAAAACAAAAGATTGTATGTATCCGAAAGCATATTGAAATAGAAATACAATACACATTAACATTATCACACAAACTTAATTAAATAATGGCAGTAAGAATGCTATCAGCTAAACCAACTTAATGAAAATTATGATGGGGATGAAGGTGCTTTATTGAAATACACACACACACACACACACACACACACACACACACACACACACACACACACACACACACACACGCACACACACACACACACACGATCAAATATGTGTTCAGTTGACAGATGTTTAGTCGGACAGGTATGATCAGCTAAGAAGCTGATTGGCAGGTATCCAAGACTGCAAGACTGAACAATTCCTAGGGCTGGGGAATATGCTCTTACCCCATGTTTGTGTGACCTTGGAGTTAGTACATATAATTAGGCAAGGGTGTGGGGTGCAGGGGGCTAGCCTCTTGCAAAAAAGTTTTTTTTTTTTAAAGTGAAGTTTTGCATGTGCCAAGGCTGTTTCTTAGTGCATGTGTAGTTGTGTGTTGACATGGGCATTTTTGATGTTATTACATTGATATGTAATAGTGTCGACTTTGGGTGTGTTTAATGTATAGTAATATTTTCAGTTCTTGTGAGTTGCCACCAAAATATGAGTACATTTGTGAATAGTTTTGCAGTACAACAAGCAAATCATCAGCTAAATCAACTTAAAATGATAAGGGGGCATTACTGCTGGTATATATGTGTTTTTCAGTTCTAGGAGTTGTCACCAAAATAATTACTGTTGTGTATATCTTTGAGGTTAAGTTACCTGACGTGTGTATGAAGCTCATTGCTACTGATATGTTCATCTCCTCATCTGTACTCATTCATCAGGCAGAATTTATTTCAGGTAGTATGTAGTGTTAGCAGCTGCTTATAAACTGCACTGTGCAGTAACACACAACTATATGATAGAAGAGACTCAAATGAATATTCTTAAAAATTTCAGAACAAAATTTCACACAGTTAAAATAGTTAAAACTCTGCACAGCTATCAGTTAGTTAAAATAGGTGAATGCACTATTTTCCATTAAAAAGCATTACAAAACATGTAATTACTATGCATAAACTATTAAATGTAAAATTCAAACTGAAAAAAAAAAATACAAAAAATACAAATGCTACTTTATGAGTGTAATAAGGCACTTGTGTGCATGGTACAGATTCACAACACATCCAGGGATTATATGGTACCCATCCTTTGAGCACATGCCTCACAACCTATAGGAATGCAGCAATATCTGTATCACTCAAGTGTGATAGCCATTTCTGTGTATTTAAAGTGCTTTTTTGATTGTATCTGCTTTATTTTCTGAAAAAAAAAACAAAACAAAAAAAATACTTGTTTTCCTGCCTTTCTAAGCTAGTATAGTCCAGTTTTCAGGTTAGTGCTGAATTCAGGGCTGTGTTACAAGTTTCTGTGTTTGCCCATACCTGACATGGATAGAAGGAAGTTTCTCTGTTCACCTGTGAGAGAGGGGAGCTTTGAGGAGCCTAGCTGTCCCTGGAGGAGTGGTTTCAGCCCAGAAATTAGTAGTTTATTGGCCATTTTGGGCTAATTTCTATCTCTTCCATTTCCCTGCTATAAAACCCACATTAGCACGGTTTTGCGTGCTGGGCAGTGCCAGTTAGCTAGGGTATAACTATTCCCAGCTCCACAAAGTCTACTCTTCAATTTTTCCCTTGGAACTAGACAAACTTTCAACTTAAGCACTCAAACCATTCACTTCTCAGCCTGGCACTTGCTCAAAACTCATAGCAAGCACTAATATACCTTGGCCCTTGACCCCCCCCCCCATACTGTAGAGAAGGACAAGGCTCTCTATTCGACCTTACCAGCCAGTCAGTAAAGCAGCTTACTGTACCTATCCAGACATGTCCAAAGGGCAGTTTCAGGCATACTCTTCAGTCCAACTGGTGAATCTGGGCATTTTGAGGCAATGTTACAACTGCCTCATGTACACAGACAACCCTGTCCTCCTACCATCAAACACTAATACATGCGAGAGATGCAATTATACAGCCAAACTGGAGGCTAAGCTCTCTCAACCCAAGACTGGACCAGACAGTCAAGAGAAGAAGGGAATTACTTGCATCGCACCACCAGTCTCACATACACCTATGAAACCAGCACCGGGAAAAAACACACATAAATACACAAAAACATACTCGGAGGCTCTAAATAAAAATCTGCAAAAGCAACAGAGGCCTCCAAAGCAGACATTCAAGCAACCTCCACCCCCCCCCCAATACAAACCATGGAACACATACTTCACAAAACCAATGTGCCATGCAATCACAGCCCTTAAGGCAAAATAACATACCCAACACACTAGTAATAGGTGACTCTATAGTCAGGAACACTGACATCCCACTCACTAGGCTGAACAAGAAGAAGGTTACTGTTAGCTGCCTGTCGGGTGCCAGGATCCGCCACATAACACAAGCACTCAGGTCACTCCAGAACAAGTACAAACACGACTCTGTCATTGTCCATGTTGGTGTGAATGACCTGAGCCGTACCTCCCTGGACTACATAAAAAGAGACATGGAAGAGATCTCTGATCACATAGCCCAGGCCAGTATGACCCTGACCCTGAGTAGCATTCTGCCCTCACCAAGAATGATACCACGGTATAAAGAAAAAATTATCAATTTCAACAATTGGCTAAGCTTCTGCTGTCATTCAAAGGGGATCCAGTGTCTGTTAACCTGGGATGACATGCTTGACAAGCCATGCTGCTTTGCTAGAGATGGCTTACACCTGTCACTCTTAGGCTTTCAAATACTGGCCAAGGGTCTTGCCACCCCCATAGTGCCTTTTTCAGGCAAGGCTCAAAAGACAAACCCACCACCGTAAATAGCACAAGTAACAAAAAACTGAAGATAATGCTACTCAATGCCAGAAGTCTAAACCTCAAAATGCATGCACTCGAGGCACTCCTCAGTATGGAGGAAATCGATATATGTGCAGTAACAGAAACCTGGTTTAAGGCTCCAGAGATCACCCCAGCACTACCAGGCTACAACTCATACCATACATTTCAGCCACAAAACCCGGACCAAAATACAAAAGGTGGGGGGTATCCATATTCATCAAGGATACCCACACCTCCAGGTTAGTGGCACAGCACAATGCTTCAGAGACCATCCACGTGCAACTAACAATGGGCAGAACTGCAATTCAAATTGTAGCTTGCTACAGATCACCCACCATGTCCCAGGACCCCCATTCTACATTTCTGGAAATACTGGGAAACATAAAGGTCCTACCAAACACCCTGATATTGGGTGATTTCAATTACCCAAACATTAACTGGGAGAACTACTCAAGTACTAACTCCCTTGCCCAACATTTCCTAGAATTTATAAACTCAAATGCCCTGTATCAATTGATCAACACTCCCACCAGAGGTGATATATTGGACCTGGTCATCACCAACATGGGCGACCAGTGTTCTACACCGGAGATCAACCCCTTGCTGGTTAGATCTGACCATAAACTAATCACTCTGGATATCCACATTCTGCCCCCACCCCCATTCAAAGAAACCACAGTGAAAAACTTTTCAAAAGCAAACTTCACATTACTTAAGACCGAGGTGGAAAGTTTAAAATCCCCCATGCTAAAGGATAATGCTGCCCAAGCTGCAAAATCCTTTACTAATGCACTCTACGGGCACCTACAAGAATGCATGGATCATGCTATCCCAAGCGAAACCAAGACTCACTCCTCCAAGTTAAGGAAAACAGTCTGGTGGACCCCTGCCATAAACAAGCTATACAACATAAGAATGAAACTAGTACAGAAAAGAGTAAAATCCCAAGAGGGGAAGAAATCCCTGATCAGTATCAGCAAGAAACTACGATCCTTCATAAAATCATCCAAGACTAGCTTCGAAAGAAAAATTGCCAAGGACTGCAAAAATAACCACAAAACATTCTTTAGCTATGTCAAGAATCTAAGTGGCAATTCCTAGATCTGCTCGGAGTTAGTGGAGATTGGCACAAAATACACTGAACCAACTGATATCACCGACATCCTGGCAGACAGGTTCCATGCAAACTTCACCCCCCTCTCACCCACAAAAAGGGCCCATAACCATACCAGAAAAATGTAGTGCCTCTGAAATCACAGACACTCAGGTTAAAACAGCCCACTCCAAAGCCAAAAACACAGCATCAATGGGACTGGACGGTGTCCCAGGCTGTGTCCTACATGAGCTCAAAGATGAACTAACCACTCAGCTAAACACACTGTTCAAACTCAGCCGCTCCATAGGCTACGTGCCCATAGAGTGGTGCACAGCAATGGTTATTCTGGTCCACAAAGGTGGAGCTGCAATGGACCCCAGGAACTATCACCCTATAAGCCTGACTAGCTTGGTCTGCAAGGCTATGGAGAGCATCATCATGGATCTCATTAACAGAGACATTGGGAACCTCCAAACACTGGACCCTACCCAGTTTGGCTTTGTTAAGGGCAGATCATGCCTTCTAAACCTGGTGGACTTCTTTGAGACAGGTACTAAGGCTATAGATGAGGGAAAGGTGGTCCACACAGCCTACATAAACCTCGCAAAGGCCTTCAACACCATTCCCCATTCTGGCATTACAAACAAGCTCACCAGCCTGAACATAAACCTCTACATCACGAGATGGGTTGCCAACTGGCTCATGGACAGAACCCACATGGTAAGAGTTGCAGGAGCTAGGTTTGACTCTAAACTGGTTACAGGTGGCATTCCCCAGGGCTCAGTCCTAGGACCCCTCCTGTTCGGCATATACTTCTCAGAGGTACAGGCAAGCACAGGAGGACTATGGCTGACCAAGTTCGCAGACGACTGCAAACTAGGGGCTATAATTGACTCTCCGGCTGTCACAGACATCTTCCAAAAGGGTCTCGCTGAGACAGATACCTGGTGTCAAAACCATGGCCTCAAACTAATTGCCAAAAAGTACATAGTCATCCCCTTTGGAAAAAACAGAGTACCCACAAATTACCACATAGGTGGCAGCTCCATAAATACGGAAGACAAATAAGGGATCTGGGGACCCAAGTAGATAGTAATCTCTCCTTTGATAATCACATTGCCAAAGTGGTTAGAAAATCCTTCTATGTGGCCCACCTAATCACAAAAGGGTTTGCATCCAGATCAAAAGAGGTCATTGTGCCCCTCTACACATCACTCATCAGACCCATCATAGAGTACAATGCCCCATTTGGGATGTACCTTACAAGACACCTGCAACAGTTGGAAAGACCACAGTAGTAGCTCACCAAGAGGATCACTGGCCTCAAACAGATGCCCTATGCAGCTCGACTGAAGAAACTCCAGCTGTACTCGGTTGCATACCACCTACTCAGAGGTGATATCTGCCTGACAAACAAGGCCATGTCCAACCCAGAATTGATGGACATGCCCCACCTAAAGAAAACCATATCTCATTGAGCCACACGTTCTAGGGATCTAAACCTCACCACAACAATAAATAGGACGTGCTGGAGGGATAGATTCCTGTCCCAGAGACTTCCCATGCTCTGGATCAAGATTCCAATCTACATTAGGCAGAGCTCCTCACTAACACTCTTCAAGAGGAACCTTGATGAGTGGATGGGAAACAGGAAGTTTACCCTGGGGATCACTTCAGTGGCTCTGCTGGACCGAGCCACAGGGAACTAATCTAAGGGGGTGGCAAAAGCCAACACATTCCGACTAGGCTTATAAATGCCTTTGGGCAGATAGCCTAATACCTGCCTATGAACCTATGAACCTATGTATACCTCCTCATACCATACTGCATTCACAGATATATAGTCATTGGTACACCTGTTTTTGTAGGGGGTGCCATACCTGCAACTTAACATGTATTAACTTAGAAATTGCACAACTGGGCAGATAAAGTGAAATCACACTTATTGCAATGCTTTGTGACCACACAGAATGGCACCCACCAAAGAAAGTAACCTCAAGCAATGCCAAAACACAACACAAATCCCATATTACAATTCCCCTGTACACAAAGACCTGTACCAGTGCAATTATCCTGAAAGAAAAAAAAAACAGTGAAATAACTATAGTAGAGAAGAAAGCCAGTATTGCAAAGCTGCTGAAGGATTAGTTGTAACTGATAAAGTATGGTGCTACTAGTACCATGCAGAAAAAGGAGAAGAAGAGCAAGTTAGATATATCATTCAACATGGAGGCTATCTTGGGCACCGGTTTGAGACTGCTCCTTAGAGAAAAACAATGACTTCAAAACAATGCATCCATGGAGCTGATTTAATGTCAACATGAAACTGGGGTAGTCCTGTTTCCTATTCCATTAATAAATGAAATGAAACAAATGATCCAAGTTATTTCTACAATAACTAATACTACATTGTTCGAAAAGAATCATATGTGCAGTAAGATGGAGTTTAGAGAAAAGCTCTAGTAAGAAAAAAAAAAAAAACTTTCATGTACCCTCATGAGGATCAAAGGATGCTTTATAAATTGGCAGTCTTGTATCAACAAGCAATTGCATACCAGTCTAGCTTGTAACACATCTATAGCTTTAGGAAATGTGTACCGCTAGTCTATGTCAGAGTTTGGCATGTACATCACGTTGTCTTTTATGCTGTAGCCACAGTGTAGTCTGACAGTCTGAAATTATTAAGCTGGCCACTATATGTGTGTGTGTGTGTGTGTGTGTGTGTGTGTGTGTACACACACACACACACACACACACACACACACACACACACACACACACACACACACACACACACACACACACACACACGCACACATGTGTGAGTGTAAAGACTTATTGTTGTGTCATGGCCAAAAGAAATTAAAATAAACGGTTATATCTTTTGGTTTGAGAAATACCTCAGATGCAGGCATTTGTAAATTATCTTCAGAGTAAAAAAAACTTACATTATATTACAAATTTTAGATATTTGAGGTCTGAGATATCGGAAGAGGATAAATACTGCAGTAGTGAGACAAAGGTTCCAAATGTACTTCTTCTTCTTCTTTCGGCTTTTCCTGGTTAGGGGTCGCCACAGCGGATCACCTGTTTCCATTTCTTCCTGTCCTCTGCATCTTGCTCTGTCATACCAACCACCTGCATGTCCTCTCTAACCACATCCATAAACCTTATCTTAGGCCTTCCTCTTTTCCTGTTACCTGGCAGCTTCATGCTTGGCATCCCTTTCCCAATATACCCAGCATCCCTCCTCAGCACATGTCCAAACCAACGCAATCTCGCCTCTCTAGCTTTGTCTCCAAACTGTCCAACCTGGGCTGACCCTCTAATATACTTATTCCTAATCCTGTCTACCCTTGTCACACCCAGTATAAATCTTAACATCTTTAACTCTGCCACATCCAGCTCTGACTCCTGCCTTTTTGTCAATGCCACTGTCTCCAACCCATATAACATAGCTGGTCTCACTACCCTTTTGCAGACCTTCCCTTTCACTCTTACTGGTACTCATCTGTCACAAATCACTCCTGACACTCTTCTCCACCCACTCCACCCTGCCTCTACTCTCTTCTTCACCTCTCTTCCACACTCGCCATTACTCTGAACTGTTGATCCCAAGTATTTAAACTCATCCACCTTCGCCAGCTCTACTCCCTGCATCCTCACCATTCCTCCATCCTCCCTTTCATTCACACAGATATATTCCGTCTTAGTCTGGCTGACCTTCATTCCTCTCCTCTCTAGAGCATATCTCCACCTCTCCAGGGTCTCCTCAACCTGTTCCCTACTCTCACTACATATCACAATGTCATCTGCAAACATCATAGTCCACAGGGACTCCTGTCTGATCTCGCCTGTCAACCTGTCCATCACAGTGCAAATAAGAAAGGGCTCAGAGCTGATCCTTGATTTAATCCCACCTCCAGCTTAAACGCGTCTGTCACTCCCACTGCAGATCTCACCGCTGTCACACTACCCTTGTACATATCCTGTACCACTCTTACATACTTCTCTGCCACTCCCGACTTCCTCATACAATACCACAACTCCTCTCTAGGCACCCTGTTATATGCTTTTTCTAAGTCCACAAAGACACAATGCAACTCCTTCTGACCTTCTCTGTACTTCTCTATTAACACTCTCAGAGCAAATATCACATCTGTAGTGCTCTTTCCTGGCATGAAACCATACTGCTGATCACTAATCATCACCTCCCTTCTTAACCTAGCTTCCACTACCCTTTCCCATAATTTCATGCTGTGACTGATCAGTTTTATCCCTCTGTAGTTACTACAGCTCTGCACATCACCCTTATTCTTAAGAATCAGTACCAAAACACTTTTTCTCCACTCCTCAGGCATCCTCTCACTTTCCAAGATTATTAGCCAAGAAGGAATCTGCTTCATATTTATCATTTATTTTACATTAGGGCACATAGTCTCACAAAGTCTGTTGGTTACATGATTCAATAAGTAAGCCAAAGAATGTGAGCTTGGTGACTTATATCATTCATTAGTTCAAGACAGAATTGTGTTTGATATCAAAAGTAATCAGATAAGGAGATTAGTAAGCAAATAAGATTGAATTTTAAACCAAATGAAGACAGAATAAAATTGCTTATTCACATGTGCTCACTGAAGTTTGTGATGCATGTAAATGGCATTTGAGATAAAAAGGAAAAAAACAAAACAAAAACAAGATTAAATGAATCAAGAATTTGCAGATAATTGTAATAAACAGAGTAGCATGCGACAGATAAATCATTACATAGCAAGAGTGATTATAAGCATTGTAAAAAAGAATGTCCTGCAAATAACTAAGTATATAGGAGATGTGGAAAAAGAAATCATTCTACTAGGATTGCATATATGAGAAAAATGTCATGAAAATAGGTTGTTTATGTGCAGATTTTGTGTTAAGAATGTGAACAGATGATAAATCAATAACCAAAAGTGATCACCAAAGCACAACGACACCAGTAAATGCAAGAAAATGCAATGTAAGGTGAAACAATGAAGCCACGGAGGGAGATTCAATCCAACAAGTTTATTCTGCTATAACATTAACGTTGATACAATTCGTTGTCACAACATGTTTTCGTTTAAAGTTGACACAATTCATTGTCACAATTTGTTGTCACAATGAATTTAATAGAACATTTTAAAAGCATTTTAAAAGTATTTTATGTTCGTTGTTTAAAGTGAAGTTTTTCAATGAGAAGTTTTTTATTATGATGTTTTTTACTGTGAAGTTTTTTTTAATGAGATTTATGAAGGTCTATCATGTTTTGTCTTTGTCTATATACAGGATGTGTCTGTTAAATTTGTTAATGGTCCTGACATTTTCATTGGATAATTAATGGAATGATATTCATTAGGTTTTATTATAAATTATCCTTAGGTATTGCACGCCCACATCTGACGATGTAACTTTAAACGAAAATGTATTGTGACAACGAATTGTGTTAACGTTAATGTTATAGCAGAATAAACTTGTTAGTTTGAATCTCCCTCCGTGGCTTCATTGTTTCGCCTTACATCTCATTTTCTTGCATTTACAGATGATAAATCACACAAGGCAAAATTATATAAAAACCACAATCAGAAAGTAAGTTGGAAATCTGGGGGAGAAAAGTTTATTAAGCAATAATCCATGATTGTACTTCGGTACATCAGGATTTACCCACAGGTGGAATGGTTTGATCAAGAGGGTGGAGCTCAAGTGATTTAACAAAGCCAGTTGTGGGTAAGTCCTGACATACCCACAAACAAGAGTAGATTATTGCTATTTTAGAGAATCGGTAAACTGTACATCAGCACCCTGATTGGAGAATGAACATTCTCAAGCAGGGTATTAATATACAAGTAATGCCCACTGAAAAACGAGTCCACCACTTCTCGGCAACATATCAAGCTGCCGTGGAGCTTGGACTGCAAAAAAACTAATGTGTGCCATTACTTTACACTCGCTAAACAGTGCGTTTGCTATTCAGCGAGTGTAAAAAAAAAAATAAACAAAAAAAAAGTGTATGTGTGTATGGGGTCTATATCACTTGAGCGAATACACTAATGATTGATTCACTATTTATCGAACTCAGTTAATTGAAACCTCAATTCAGCGAATGATCGTTTAAGCAAAATTTCTTCAAGGAAAAGAAAATAGTGGGCCAGCTAGTGACCATAAAAAAAATACACAATTCAAAAGTCAGCAAACTGGGGGACTATGCTCTCCACACCCCTCTAACTAAATATACCAATGCCAAGATTGCACTACAGTGAGGAAAAGAGCAAATTCCTGAAGATGGAGAACTTCTTTTCTTTCTTTGAGAAAGAATTTGCTTAAACGATCATTTGCTGAATTGAGGTTTTGATTAACCAAATTTGATAAATAGCGATTCAATCAGTAGTGTATTTGCTGTAGACCCATGTGTATGTATGTGTATGAATATGTTTCTGTTTGCATGTGTGAGTGAATGCATGTATGAAAGCAGAGGAGACTCTGTGCGCATAAGAGAATGACAGAGCATGAAAGAGATCTTGTGTGAGTAAATGCTTGTATGAAATCAGAAGAGACTGTGTTTGTGAGAGAGCGAGAGAGTGAGGTCAATCTTTTGTGAGTGAATATGTGTATGAAACCAGAGCAGTCTGTGTGTGAGAGATATTGAGAGAGAGTGAGAGCAAACTTGTGTGAGTGAATGTGTGTATGAAAGCACAGGAGACTGTGTGTGTGTGTGTGTGTGTGTGTGTGTGTGTGTGTGTGTGTGTGTGTGTGTGTGTGTGTGTGTGTGTGTGTGAGAGAGAGAGTGGTCTTGTGTGCATAGCTCTTAACTGTTCACATTTTCACAGAATGGCCAGATTTTTGCCTCATATTTTTTTGTCTGTTCCTCATAAAATTTGTGGTATTCTGATGTTTTGTGGCAAAACAGTGAGTAGTGAATTCACTAAATAATGACAGGCATTTGTGTTTCAGGCTTTATAACTTTCAGAAAATGCATTGTAATACAAGACCTTTTATTCTAGCAACTTTCTAAGTTTATAAGAGCAATATTTAAACCTCATCCCTAGTTTTGGGGCTTTGTCCCCCCTCATTAGTTTTGGCTTTGTCCAGATTTTTTGTGCTAAGTGGTTGAGAGTTATGCCTGTGTGAGTGAATGTCAATGTTTGAAATCAGAGGGGACTGTGTGTGTATACGTATGTGTGTGTGAAAGCAGAAGAGACTGTGTAGGAGAGAGAGAGAGAGAGAGAGAGAGAGAGAGTGTGAGAGAGAGAGAGAGAGAGTGTGTGTGTGAGAGAGAGAGAGAGAGAGCGTGTGTGTGTGTGTGAGAGAGCGTGTGTATGTGTGTGTGAGAGAGCGTGTGTATGTGTGTGTGAGAGAGAGAGAGAGAGTGTGTGTGAGAGAGAGAGAGAGAGAGAGAGAGAGAGAATGGGCTCTCCGTAAAACTGTTGTTTTACTTGTTTATTTATTTTTTAAGTACTATATATTTTTTTTATATATTTTTGATGTAAAATGCTTCCTCCAACAACATTAACATATACTACAGAAAGTTTGAAACATTAGGCAGAGGAACTATGGTACGACTTGTCAAACACTTGGCAAGGTAAGAAGCATTCAGTTTGAATGTGTACTTGTAGGATGGTTTAGTAAACATCAGTCTAGAAATACAAAGATATGTTTACATTAAAAAAAAAACAATATATGTATATATATATATATATATATATATATATATATATATATATATATAATACAGTACTTAAAAAAATAAGCAAGTAAAACACAACAATTTTATAGAGAGCCCATTCTCTAAGCTCAATAATGTCCTCCAGGGTGTGTGCTAATGTGTAATTAATGCCCTTCGCGGGGTGTAGAGGCCCTCTGCCATGGGAGTGTGTTAATGTCTTTGTATAAGTGTGCTACGGTGTTCTTCGACTTTCTTTCTTGTTTACTGATGTACTAGCATTCCCACACTTGCACATTACTTCATTGCAGTGCAGGAGTAGTAATGGAGAAAAGAAAATCTTCATTGCTGGCTTTTTGTAGTTTATTTTTTTACTGCCAAAATTTTATGTGGGTCAGTCCAGAAATACAAGGAAAATCAAGTACATTTCTGATTCCTTAATTTTGCAGAACTTGCCTGATTTTTCTTGTATTTTGTTGTGTTCTCTAAGCATATGCCAACAGAATGTCTGGATGCTCAATGGTATTTCAGTGGCTGGACTTTTTTCTGTTGGTATATGCCCATTGTTGGATAGCAACGAGCCTTTTCTGTATAAGAATTAATAACCAAAGTGTAATGTTTAATAAGAATTAATAACCAAAGTGTAATGTTTAGACTACACATTAATGGAGAGGTAATATAATATCTGCTCAAGTGTTCAAATCACTGCACCTGAAAGAGAGAGAAACGTGATGATTTTTTGTCTATATTGGTTATTTATTCTGTCAGTCATGTGAAAAGAACAGGTTTAGTAATGCTTATGGGTGAATATTAGAATAAAAAATACAATAGTTCATTCAAGGCAGATGATGTAATGAACACACCATTGGCTTAAACATTTGACTTGTCAAACACTTGGCAAGGTAAGAAGCATTCAGTTTGAATGTGTACTTGTAGGATGGTTTAGAAAACATCAGTCTAGAAGTACAAAGATATATTTACTGGCTTGAGCTGCATCTGAGGAATTTATCATATTCTGACAGAGCCTGCAGTATTACCATCTCTTCATGCTTAAAGAGAAGTTCCAGTTGATGTGCACAGAAGAAGAAAGAAAGAGTTAAAATTATTTGGAAAAAAACAGTGCAATTAAAAGTTAAATAGAACTGATGAACGAGTTAACAGGAGGTTATTGTTGTGAAGTCAGGTAAGTTTCCTGTCTGCATAGTTCCACGTCATCTTAGTAAAGTTATAAAAAGAGAGAGGACTGTATTTTGACACATGCCATAGCAGTTGGTTCTGCTATGGCATGTGCAAAATATTTTTTTTCTGTGTTAGACACAAACCAGTGGTTTTAGCAAATAAGGTTTGATGAGGAAATTTTCAAGATGTGCACTTTTAATTCACCATACTGATTGCTGAGATTTACGTTAGGCATTTTGTCAGCATCTGAGCATTTCAAAGTGCTGGTGTACATACCTTTAAGGGGCTTGATTATATTATTAATATAACAGATGACATACTAATGTGGAGTAAGACCAATGAAGAATGGGCTGAGTTAGTGAACAGACTGAGACAGAACAACTCAAACTGAACTAAAGTATAAAATTCAAGTTAGAGAATTGTGTCTTAATGTATGAAAGTTTGAAATCACACCATGAAAAAGTAGCACACTAGTGAAAATGCCTCATTTAGAGGACAAACAATTTTCATGTTCTAATGTTTTTTTTTTTTTTTTTTTGGAAAGATAATATGTTTCAGTTTGCTATGAACTCAATAGATATGAGTTTGCCATAAAATAATATAAAAATACTGGCTCATTAAATCTATATACCATTGTGGCTGTGTCACTTGTAACTTTTTTATGGCTATTGTTACTCCTTGCTCAGTAATAACTGGTTTAGAATGGGAATGTTTTAACTCATCCATCATAAAGGTTGAAATATATTGACCAATGCAATCACTAAAAATAATTTATACACATCCCAGAACTTCATTATCTGCTGCTTCATGACCATGCTCAGATAACTTGATCTTAATTTCTCTAGTATGTTTAAAAATGTTTTTCTGTTATCTTTGCTAAAACCTTCTAGGTTTATTTCATAAGTTCTTGCAGCTTTTCAGATTTTATTGCTAAACTGAGTTCATTATCTTTGATACTTCTGTTTATTCTAGGTACTAAGAAACTATAATTTTCCAATGGTAGACTTTTCTCTTGCATAGCTTTTTGTAAACTTTTTATTCCACCACAAGGGACACATTTTGTACTGGACATTGAAATGGGTATTGGAGCCTGCTTATTTATCATTTTATTGAGTCTGGTATAAAATATAGCTTGCCACTCTTCAACCGACTTATTAATGCATTCTTCCCAATTTCCAGGAACATTACTCCATTATCATAACTTTATAATCTATCTTATAAAATGTTCTGGTCTGAATTGTGTCCATGGTAGTTCACATCTCCTCTATTATAACCACTCAGGAAATACAAGGGTGCTCTGAATTACTCACCTTTGGTTGAATGAAATTACCCACCTTTGGTTGAATGAAATAATCACATACTCACTTGGAATTATTCACCCATTCCATATGTAAGATCTTCTCACCTCTTGCTAGATGTCTAACAAAATTTTGGAATTCGATGTAGTAGACAAATTCATCATTTCCTGAAGTGCTGACCTTGAGACTATACATGAATTTTCCAGTCAGTGGTAGGCTGCACTTTAGTGCTTTGGAGAATTTAATCAATGGTACAAAGTTTAATCCTAGGCCTCTTTAAACTCCTGTTTTACCAAATTACTTTTGCTTGAGGGTATTATTTATTTAACAAATTTTAATTATGATTATCATGAGCAACAGTGGTGCTTAACTATTACTTAATGAAGATGTATGCTGCTGAAAACTGTGGAAACCCCTATAACCATGTAAAATAAAAGATTTCCTGTTGTGACTAAACCATGGTTTTATAACATTATGTCATACTTTTTTATATGGTTACCCTTCTATGGAGCAACAGAAACCTTTTAATTAATGTTACAGGCATTAGACATAAAAAAATAAATAAATAAATACATGCACATTTAATTTGTTTAGGAATTTGCTGACCTGGTGGAGATAAAAAAGACTTAGCTCTGTTTGTAACAATAGAGCACATCATCTTGTTCTTACTATGCCCAAGATGTTACCATTAGCTCTCTTAATGAAATGCGTCCTGTTTTGTAAACATTCCCAAAAATAAATATACTAACAACTAAATGTAAAATGTAGTTATCGAACTTAATTGTTTACTAAGCTTGTTTACTTTGTCTGAATAGAGGGTAACACTTTGGATGGGTGAATGTCAATAAAACAACTGTAAAACCTTTTAAGTCTAAGATCTTATATATTTTTAGCAGTGAAATTCACCATTCCCCTGTTTTACCTGGGGCATTTAGTCCTACCATTATAATCACAAGATAGTATTTTAAGTGAAAAGATAGCTCTTTTACTGTCAAGCATGAAATCCCCATTAAGGCTGGTAACTGTTGTTCAAAACCTGCTGACTAAAGGTATAATTTGTTTTTATAACAGAACTGAGAATCACCAATAAGCAGAAGTTATTGGTTTTCATTTGTCCACAAGTGATCAGACAGTTGAACAGCTAACCTTAACAATGTCAACACTCCCTCAGTTTGTGAGATCACCAAAAGTGCAATATGATTGTCTTTACTGTCATTGAATTAAATGATTCTATTTATCTAAGTTACGCAATGTGAACTAAATTATTACTTGCAGAAGTACAGGAACTGTGAATTATGCTATGCTGCAGTCCTATCTTAAAAATGGTGGTGGGTAAGTTATCCATGTGTGTATTTGTATCTGTACTGTCTAGAATTTCTTCCATTATATGCTTCCTTCACACTCTTGTGAAAACTGTTTTTCAATGCACACGAGCCTGAAGCAACGATATGTCATCCAGTGATACATTGCATTTGTTAATCTGAATGACAATAAAGTTTACTATGATTTTGACTTGACTCGATAATTGTATCAATATCTGAGCTCAAAGATAAGGAAGGTGTCTGACTCTGAAGTTCCTTGAAATTCCGATTATCTACTAATATATTAGTTGATACGCATGTTTGTTTCTTCCCACTAATAAGTCTACTGTGTTTATGCTTTTGAGCTGAAGTCATTACTATGTGTAATTCTCCAGAAACATCATCCATTAGTGGTCTTTCTTCTCCTGATTTTGTACCCTCTCCCAATGTCTTTAGACAACAGGCTGTACATTAATAAAGACATTACCATTCAAGTGAGTGACAATATCAGGAGTATAAAAATGGAACAATGATTATGCAACTTTCAAATGTTCAAAATCTGATACAGTGGTCTGATTATTATCATCTTGTTGTCGTAATTAATTCCTGTATAGTCCATATCAACTTGTCCAAACTGGTCTGTACTGTTTTTATCACATACCAGCTGACTAAAATAATAGTACTGGTTACCAAGAAACTCGTACCAGCGAAACAATAAAGCCACGGGGTATTCCAACGCAGTTAATAGAAACCACAGTTTATTACCACGAACAAGGAAAATAAAAACATAAATGTATTCAGCACTTCATTTTAGTTTCACTTACTTCATCAGATGTGGGCCATCTTCAGAGCAACTCAATAAATAATGTAAAATAATGACATCATAAGCAAATTAACCAATAGTTAATTTAAAACTAGAAATATTTAAAATGATGACATGAATATTAAAACAGCAACATGAATATTAAATCCAAGTTAAGATGTCTTAAAATATAGGCTGGAATATGAGTGGAATTACTATACATTAGATAAAAATTTAAAACATAAATAATTTAAAAATAGTTTCTATGCATCATATATATATATATATATATATATATATATATATATATATATATATATATATATGTATATATATAAAAACAGACCAGTAGAATGCAACATGATTATAATTCAATGGAAAGTGGACTAGAGAATTGAATTTCTACAGCTTGGCTGCCCTTAATTTTAAAAGTGGAGCACATGACACGTATTCATTTAATCCTGGCCTTTTATTGGTTTCAAGGGTAACTTTCCACCACAATTCTCTATATTCTATTGATTCTTCCCACCAGACATCTTAGACCTACACCGCAATTTCTAAGACTGCAAATACATTCTTAAGCCAAGACCAGGATCCAGACATGGAGGAGGCACACTCATTCTTACTAAAGATAACTCTGCATCTATCTCTTGGGCTACAACACCACCAGCAATGATCATGATGCCTACTGGTTAAATTGCAGGGAATCCTGTTAATTTACATCCCTCCTAACACTACCAAATTTCTGGCCCTACTAAACCAATTGCTCCAAACCACCAAATCTGTAAAAAAAATCTAATAATTCTTGGAGATTTTAACACAAATCTTCTCAGTCCCATCAAACATGACATCTTAGACATTCTAACAGACTTTGAGCTGATTCAACTCATCACTGAGCTTAGCAGACCAAATGTCATCCATGGTAAAAACACACATATACCTAATCATCAGAAACTCCTCCACTCTAATCCCCAACATTCAAGTTTTTCCCCTAGCTTGAGTGACAACAGCCTCATGTCCTTCAGCCTGTCAACTTCTAATAACAAATTACCATCTATCCTAATATCGTTAAGACCTAAAACTCACAAAAATATCAGTACTGTTAATAATGAACTAAACAGGACCAACTGGAACCTAGTGCTACTTTCAGCCACTATTGTAGGAACACTAACTGACAAACTTGTTTACCTACAAAATAAATACTTTCTTGTCATCACAAAACTATGAAAAAAACATGAACTGAAATCTCTAAACAAAGTAAGTGAAAAAACTGGAAATAATGGAAACAAGATGAATACCCAGATAACCAATACAAATTTATACAACTCCACAACTTAGCCAAAAAAAGTCACTATACAAACTTGTTTACCTACAAAATAAATACTTTCTTGTCATCACACAACTATAAAAACAAAATATGAGCTGAAATCTCTAAACAAAGTAAGTGAAAAAAAACTGGAAATAATGGAAACAAGATGAATCCCCAGATAACCAATACAAATTCATACAACTCCACAAATTAGCCAAAAAAGTCACTATAAAAGACACAAATGAAATTCTCTACAAAACCACCAACAATCACTCACAGACAACCAAAAATAGTTCTGGAAACTAACGGATAATGTAACAGGAAGATCTAAGCTCAATGACTAGACACAAAGTAATGTTATGCACTATGCCATAGAGGTAGTTTACCCCAAAGGCTTCTTTATAGAATTCTGCACCCTAACCATCATGCATGCCCTAACATCATAAATATCCAACCTGCTAAATCCCACCATATTCCCTTTCTATGACAAAAAAAAAAAACTACTGCAAAAGAAATAAGTAGGCTATTTGATCACATCAATAGATGCTGCACCAACTGCAATGGTTTATCCTACAAATTAAAGACCTCTTTCTACACACACACACACACACACACACACACACATGCACACACACACACATACACACACACACACACACGCACGCACGCATGCACACACACACACACACACACACACACACACACACACACACACACACACACACACACACACACACACACACTCAAACACGTCTACAATCTTCACCTTATTCAAGACTTCTTACCCTCTGAATGGAAACAAGCAACAGTCAGACCAATACCCATACTTCCAACATCCTCCCAAAAAACAGAATTTCATCCAGTATCATTCCTGTCCACCTTGGGAAAGATTCTTGAAAAACTTACTTTTATACAGTCAACAGACTACATTAAAAAATGCAGCATTCTGACATACCACTAACATGGGTTTTGGTCAGGTCATAACACCATGAATGCCATTTATACACTGACAGATTACATCTTAGGGATAAAACAAAGTGCTTCTAACTGTAGCAGTATTAATTGATCTCACCAAAGCATTCAAAGTAGTTAACATCAATTTACCTCCCTAATCTCTGTAAGTATCAGCTTAAACTGACTCTCCATGTTTAAAAGATTCCTTACCAAGAAGAAACTCCAAATAGCTAATGATTTATCAATTTATCAGGCTTAGCCCCTTTCACCAAAGTCATACCCCAGGTATCAATTCACTGTAGTACAATATAAGGGGGTTGCTGCACACCTGAGTGTTCCATCCTTTGGATGAGATGTTAAACTGAGGCCCCATCTGCTTAAATTGGTGGTAGCTTAGGAGGATATAAAAGATCCTATGACACCTATCAGAAAGAGTAGGGGTCCTTTATTTATATGCAAACTAACTCTTATTTATAAAATATTTACATTTAAATATTTAAATGCATTTACAAATATTTGCAAATGTAAAACTATATAGATATGCAAATCTGTTTACACATTCATGCACATTTTCATCTCTATTAGACCCGTATAACCACTATCTGATTTTTACTTAATATTGCTGCTAAAATCCATTTATCATTAAACAGAATTTCATTTATTCTTTCATTACATATAACATTTTATCTATTCCTTTAACATATTCTTTACTTCTGTTCC
Source organism: Protopterus annectens (assembly GCF_019279795.1). Lineage (NCBI taxonomy): Eukaryota > Metazoa > Chordata > Ceratodontiformes > Protopteridae > Protopterus > Protopterus annectens. The sequence continues at coordinate 384,651,396 of NC_056746.1, forward strand.
TATAATATCCATATTTAATCATATCCATGTTTATTTTATCCACTTCTTTTACATCTTCAAAAAACCTTATTTTACATAGTTTCTCTATAACTTTTTTACTCTTTTCCATTTTAAAAACATGTTCTATAGTTTCTTCTTCTTGACAATGTAGACATTTCCTTCCACTTTTTTTTCTTATAAGTCATATTCCCTTTTACCGGCAATTTATATGTTAATAATCTCCACAAAAAATCTTGACATTCTACTTTCTGATTACACTATTTGCTTCTTATTTTTATAGCTTTATTTTTTTTTTCATCTGATAGATTTTCCCATGGTTTTACACAGTAATATTTTATCATTACATTTTTATACCCTACTTTCTTTTTTATTTTCCATAAAAACATTTTTTCTTTGTAATATTTTATTTCTTCATTGATACACTGTTTTTCTCTTTTACTCTTTTTACCATACCTCAAAATTTATCAGTTATATTTATATAGTTTTACAACTAATCTCTCATGTTTTTCATTTATCCACTTTAACAATTTGTATAAATTTAATGAAGCAGCATATACCACTGGGTTAATTAACCCTAAAACTCCTTCTTCTTTATTTCCATACAAAACTCCTCTTTTTACTAGGTTTAATCTAGATTCCCATATAAATGAAAAAAATATTGCAATAATTCCTTTTCAAATACTGTTGGCAACATAAATACACTTGCTAAATATGTTATTTTTCCCAACAGTACTGCATTTATGAAAAAAGCCTTTTTCTGAATAACAATTTATATGTTCTCCAGAAAAGATAGGTTTGTTTTATTTATTCTGTTAATATTTCCCCATTGAATTCTATGTACTTGGTTATTCCCAAATTTTATACCTAACACAGAAATGTCATTCACTGTAAAATATATACCCCTGATCTTTACCACGTCATCTAAACCTTTATTTTTCTATTTAGTTAAAGCCACCCATATTATCTTTAGACACTCATTTTGCAAGTTATTACATCTTCTATCCAAGATTTGTTGTTTGCAATTATTATAATGTCATCTGCATATGTTAACAGAACTGGAATTCTTAACCCTTCAAGTGTTATATACCCAGCCTCCTTCATTTTGTAATTTATTTCCCATACTATCACATTCATACCTAATGCAAAGTGTATACAACTGATTGAACATCCCTGTCTTGCACCACACTTCATATGTACCTCTTGTCTTAATCAGCCATTTACAAGTATTTTTACTTTATTATTACTATACGCTGCCATACATAATATCCTAACATTCTCACTTACATTGTATTCTTCCTTTATTACCCATAAGACTTCATTTCTAACTGTGTGAAATGCCTTATTAAGGTCTACGATCATGATTTTCGTGTCTTCTTTTCTATTCATAATATCATCCACAATTTCTCTATCACTAATAATTCTTGACAACCTATCATTTTACACTATATATACTATCTTCCATAATATCTTCAATTTCAGTTTCAAATCTCTTTTGTATTATTTTCATAATGATCTTATAATCATTATTATTCAATACTATTGGTCTCCAGTTTTTAAATTATCTTTTATCATCCTTCTTCTATATGAATTTAGGTATTCCACTACATAATTCTTAATGTATAAAACCTTAATTTAACCCTTCAAAATCTTTTAAAAATAATTTTGTCAGTCCCTTAAATTTTTATACATTTCATACCCTATTCCATCTGGTCCTGCAGCTGAATCTATATTTACTTGTCCTAATACTTTATCTAGCTCATTTAAAGAAATCTCCTTTTCCAAATCTTTATTCTCTTTTTTCTTTAAACATTTCTTGTACATATTGTATTGATAATCTTTTCCTGAGTTGTTTTTATTTCTCCTTTTACATGTTTTGTCTCTCTCATTGCAATACCATTTTCTTTACTAATCTTCTTAAGTAACTTCATAATTATTTTCTTTTTCCTTATAAAAATATTTTTGCTTATATAACAATTCTTATATTTTTTTCTTGATTTCTTTCAAATAATTTGTTTTCTTTGTCAAAGTACTTTTTATCATTATTTTCTAAATCTTCCAATGTGTCGTTATATGTTCTTTTATATTTTTCTTTCTCTTACTTTTCTCACATCATATTGCCATTGTAAAAAAATATATTTTTCCTTAAATGTTTTCTACCAATTAGATGAATTTTTATAAAATGTTCTCATAGTAATATGATCTTTCCATAACTGTATTACTAATCTCTTTCCTTCTATAGTCCATGCTTTTTCATTTATCTTTTTTGATTCATTTGCCTATTTTTATATATTCCTTGTTTTCTTTTATCTCTAGCTATATTGCAAGATGATCAGAAAATCTTGTTTCAACTACCTTCTCTTCTCCCGTAACTAAACCTTCTGTTAATATAAAATAATCTGTTCCAGTTCTGTACATTTCCCTTTGTTAAGTCCATGAATTTTTGTCCCAAAGTTTTAACTTACCACATCTTATAACTTCTAACATTTTTTTATATAATTTCCTTTCTTTTTACACTTGCTTCTTAAATCACAAAGTCTCCTGCTATTATAATACTCATATTTATCATTGCATAGTCTAAAATCTGATAAAATAAGCTTTTCCCTTCTTTACAATTACAAATATAAGCATATAATGTTATAATTTTATATACTCAATTTTCCATTTTAAGTCTATAATGATTAATCTTCTCATTTTTGCTAAAGTTACACCTAATATCATTACTGTATTCCAGAACATCTTTCATTTCCCACATTTCAGATTATCACCCCCCCATAGTTTCTTTGCTTATAATCTTTCTTCATTTGTTAAAGATCATATTTCTTCTAATATAATTACATCTACATCACATGTATTACACCAGTACAAAATTCCTATTCTTCTTACTATTTTCTTAATACTATTCACATTTACAGAAAGCACTCTAAAATTTTCATTTTCCCTTTTCCTTAAATTCATGGTTTCGTAAGTTCATAGTTAATTACTAGGCTAGTTTTCTTAATAGTCCATTCTAAGCCTGGCAAATTTCCTTCCCAAAGGTGAAAATAAAACACTGTACCTTGTGTCTGTAAGTCAAACACCTTAATCATTATACTAACCCACAATCATTAGCAGTATATATTCTTTTTCATCCATTTCCTTTCTTTTTCTTTTGTGCTTCTCCCTTTAAATTTTTTTCTGTCTTCTTCCCTTTTACAATTAGAATTATTTTTTCTGTTACTACCTCCCAATTTATGTATTCTTAACCATGCATTTCAAAACCTTCTTCTGTGTCCCCTTTATTATTTTTTCTCATCTATTTTTTCTTCTGTTTCTGCTACTTCTAAAATTTCTTCACTTTGTTCATTTTCTTCTCTTTCTTTTTCCTTACTTTTATTTTAATTTTTGCGATCCATCCAAAAATGCCCAATTTTATTACATTTATAACATTTCAAGTCACATTTTTTGCATAGTGTTCCATTTCCCCACAAATATAACATTTTATTTTGTCACAGTTACTTATCAAATGTCCTTCGTTTCCACAAAAAAAAAAAAAAAAAAAAAAAAAAGTACTTTGGGTTTTCCCCAGTAGTTTACAACACCCCTGCTCCTCTCCATATTTCTCATGCTTGGTATGTGCATAATTTTTTCTATATTTTTAACACAATATTACAATCCCAGCCACCAATCCATAAACCCCTTTTGTCATAAACCTTTGCAATGTCCAGTACTTCTTTACATAAAGTTTCAACTGTCTTTTCAAAGTCTCCCTTTCTACCTCTGTTCAAAATTGTACATGAATTTTCTTTTTTGTTTTTCTGTTAAATGTTTTTATCATTTATAGATTCTGTGGGTTACAGTCTTTTTTTCATATTCCCCAATAAATGTTTCCATTGAAAAAGTCTCAATATAATGTCTGTTAATAAGAATAAATGTTCTTACCTCATGTGCTTTTATAAACAAATAAGCTATTAAACTGTCCCACACTTCATACTTGTCCATTTCTTTGTCTTCTTTACTTTGAATCCTTACCACATACTTCCAATTTTAATTTTATTCTGCCTTCTTTTCTGCTGCTCCACTTGTGCCTTCCTTTACTTTCTCTGCATATATTTTCTTTTCCACTATTCTTCAGGATTTTCCCTGCATCCTACTTTTGTATTTTCTCCATAATGCCGTCCGAGGAAACAACTCCTTCATTCTCTGGCTCACTCTGTACCAACACTTCTTTAAGTAAATTATCCTGCAACCCTCATGACTCGAGGGTTGTATTTACACATCCATCATTTGCTAACTCATCTCCATCAAACAGGTTTCTTTGAAACATTTCCTCAGAATTCTGCACGCATTATCTGGTCTTAATATTTGCTTTCAACTCCATTTCTTTCATCACTCTATCATCTCCTTCTCTCTCCATCTGCTTCCCTGTTTCTCCGGGCTGTCTCTGCACCTGGAATGGAAACAGGAAGTGCTCCTCCAAAATGCGCCACTCACAACAATGATGAGTAGCTGAAGTTCCCTGATGCCCTGGCCAAATTTCCCCTAGTAGTAGAGGTACCACCTCAGGTGCCCCCTGAAAAGAGACTACTAGTCTAGTAGGTCTAACCTGGTCAACAAAGAATAGATGTTGTTGTTCTTCTTTTGTTTTTTCCCATTTAGGGGTCACCACAGCAGAACTCAGGTCTGCTAATGATTGACAGTAGATTTTTACAGTGCTGAGGTGCCAGCTCGACGCCCAACCTTCAACGAAGGCACGCCCATTCACACATGTCTTTCGATTGCCACTTGACTGTAGGGAGGACATGCAGATTCCACACAGAAGGCACTCCAGACAAGAACTGAATGGGAGAACCTCTTGCTGTGAGGTGACAATGCTACCGCTACACCACCGCGGCTTCAACAAAGAACAGATAAATACATAAAAAATAAATATATCTTACCCCTTTCTATTCTTTCGACAGAGAATCTACCAGCAGACTTTCCACAAATTTCTGTCATTCTTTATTCATATGACATGGTCTGATGCATCACATTTCACCATCAAATGCATCACATTCCACCATTAAAAGATTTATGGAAATTGACCTCACCCCCTTCTCTCCAAAGCTCACATCTAACAACCTCATCCTAGTTCTAAGAGAACAAAGCCATATTTACTTGCAGACAAAAACTAACCACAATTCTTTCAAAGCGAATGATCCTCCACAACAGAAAAGATCTTATAGTAATTACCCCATACTTTAAATACTTAGGATTCTGGCTAAACTAGTCTCTAAATTTCTAACTCCATGTCATCATAACAGTTCAGAATCAACAACCTCCTGTTCTTGGCTAAAAACATATCACATTTCCTCTCACATGGGGGCCAAAAGGCTATAGGCAAAGGGGATCTAATTGCTTAACATGAGTATGGACTTCTCCTGAAAACTGCATCTTCCAAGGAAAAACCGCCCAAGCAGCATCACTACAAAGTCCTAACCAAAGCCAAATTGCTTGCTATAAAACACAAATGTACACTGCTCCTGGCCATGCTAATATATAAAATAATATACAGGAAAACATTCTACTTCTACACAAGCTGACTTTCCAAAAGAACGATAAGATATCTAAGATCAAAAGCCCCCTTCAATCTAGTCATTCATGGGAAAAAAATCCAGTCCACCAATTATGGCTTTTCATTTATGACTGCAGTTTTGGCCATCTTTCCCCAAACAACTACAGTCCACCTCTCTCTTCCAAAAATTCAGACAAGACTTAAAAAAAACAGCTACTCAGAGAAACATCATGTAAAGTGATTCACATTCCAAAACATTACCTGATACAGCCTGGGCTCATTCACCTCCTATCCTTCCTTTAACTATGTGCAACTCAATCCTAACTGGCATATATAACAATTTTCCCATCCCCTCTCATACTGCCTCAGAATGTCTTCTTATCCTTCACTAACACCACTCCTGCACTTCCTTCCTCTAAACCTTCCTTTCACCAGTGTCTCTTTCCATTCCATATTTGTATTGTATATGTTGTAAATATACATTATTGCACATTCTCTAAATGCATAACACTTTGAATATTTCATGAACACTTGTATTACCAAAGACTTGACATTGAACAACATTTTCAGCTTTGTTACTATTCTGCTATGGAGTATCTTACTTGTGTTTAATTTGGTTTTCCAATGTTTATTATTGTTTTTTTTTTTTGACTGTTACTTCTCTCTCAGGCTGAGCCTGGAAATAGTACTTAGATCAGTGCTTTATCCAGGTTAGCAAAGAATGAGAGAATGAATGAATGAGTAAAAGAATTAATGAATGAATGACTAAATAAGTAAATAAATAATCTTACCATTAAATATGATTGGTGACTCAGGGTTGAATATTGCGGACATTCATCTTTGAAGTATTTTAATCTGATTTACAGGCAATGAAAGTCTCTCTTATCCTCTCTCACCCTTTGTAGTGACAAGCTCATTTTGTCTCTTTACCAAAATCTGGACTTCTAGAAGCGCAATTCTGCACTGCTTTAATATTATTATTATTATTATTTTGGAGTATGTGATTCTTTCTAGCAGTATTAGTCTGCTAATATATCTTGTGCACTCGCTATCCTACATATTTTCCTAGCAGGACATGACGTGTTTAGAGGTGAAGTATCACTCCCCGACCATTTAAGGCTGCAGCACTTCATGCAGCTATAGAGTTTTTAGCTAGACCTAGCATATAGTACTTTGAAGTCTTTCCTACCAAGTTTTGTTATTACACATAGCTTACTTTTATCTGCTTTGCATTTATCTGTTTGGATAAGCAGTTCTTGTCTTTACTCAAGAGTCAGAGTTAGACAATTGAAATATCCTTTATCCCTGTAATTTATTCATTCAGGAATGACATCTGACGCTGATTATAGGTTTTTCTGTTCCTAGGTATTTAACAAATCTTTAAGCTGCATATCATGGGTATGGCTCCTATCTTATCCAAATATCATGGAACGCATCATCATGGAACTCATAAACAAAGACATAGGTAACCTCCAAACTCTGGACCCCACCCAGTTTGGGTTTGTAAAAGGCAGATCATGCCTCCTGAACCTGATTGACTTCTTTGAAACAGTCACCAAAGCCATAGATGAGGGCAAGGCAGTCCACACAGCCTATCTTGACCTCGCCAAGGCTTTCAACACCATCCCCCATGCTGGGATTATAGATAAACTCACTAAATTGGGTATAAATCTATATGTCACAAGATGGGTTGCCAAATGGCTAACTGACAGAACCCACACTGTAAAAGTTGCAGACTCCAAATCTGACTTCAAACCAGTGACAAGTGGAGTACCACAGGGTTCAGTCCTGGGTCCTCTCCTGTTTGGTATCTACTTCTCTGAAGTAAGGGCTAACAAAGAGGGCCTCTGGCTGATGAAGTTCACAGATGACTGCAAACTAGGTGCCATAGCTGAGTCCCCAAATGACCTGGACATCCTACAGAAGGGCCTCACTGAGACAGATGCCTGGTGTCAGAGCCATGGCCTCAAGCTGAATGCCAAAAAGTGCATTGTCATCCCCTTTGGTAAAATCTCTGTTCCCATGAACTATCACATAGGCGGCAGTCCACTTAATGCCGAAGGTAATATTAAGAGACCATGGAACTCAGGTGGACAGTAGCCTCTCCTTTGATAATCACATAGCCACAGTAGCCAGGAAATCCTTCTATGTGGAACACCTCATTACAAAAGGGTTCTCATCCAGAAAAAAAGAGGTCATTGTTCCCCTCTACTCGGCTCTCATTAGATCCATTATTGAGTACAATGCCCCTTTTGAAATGTACCTCACAAGACATCTGCAGCAGCTGGAAAGGCTACAGAAGTACCTCACAAAGAGGATTATGGGCCTCAAACAGATGTCCTATGCTGACCGGCTCAAAAAACTCCAGTTTTACTCTGTAGCATATCGCCTACTCTCTCTGCCTAACATACAAAGTTATGTCATACCCAGAGCTGTTGGACATGCTACACCTAAAGAAATCCTAATCCCTCTGGGTTACACACTCTAGGGACCTAAACCTTGTCACCATAATAAATAGAACATGCTGGAAGGATAGATTCCTGTCCCAGAGACTTCCCATACTCTAGAACAAGCTACCTATCTATGTCAAGCAAGGTTCCTCATTAGCACTCTTCAAGAAAATTCATGATGAATGGATGGGAATTAGGAAATTCACCCCAGGGATCACTTCTGTGGCTCTACTCAACAGGGGCACAGGAAATTAACTTTCTTGGGTGGGGAAAGCCAGGGAACCTTGATGGCTAAGCTTACATAGGCTCTAGGGCCGATAGCCTAGTGCCTATTTATGAACCTATGAACCTAAGCGCACTTCCTCCTGCTTATCAGTAGTCCAATTTTTTTTTTGACACTGTTCCACTGTTTTGTTTTTCCTGACTTAAGCTATATAAGATAACATGTCACACTTGCAGTAAATCCTTTAACATTTGTTTTTTGCCATTGGCAATAAATTACAGCATGTATGGTCATACCATAATTAGTTACTTTCTGTATATTTTCTCTATTTTCTGCACCTGTGATGCCAAGGCTTGTCAGTATTCCAAAATTTCTCTTGGAAAATGGAATACTTATGACCAAATGAAGTGTATGCATTAAAAAAAATGAACACTACCTAAAAGAATGATTCATACTGAGATGGAATGAATTGCTGGATATTTACTTTTCAGTTTGCAATAACAGGAAGCATTTACTCACAAACCACAACATTTGCAACCAGTGACATTTCCTAACAAACCAAAAGAATTTTCAGAGAACCCTGTGACTGTAATCAAAGCCTTAAAGGCATAGTCGGTACTCTACACATTACAATTGCTTATTATGTTATCAGGGCCAGGACTAGTAATTTCAATATTCTGTTTAGTGTAAGTGTTCTTTCCAGTGCTAGCATCCATCAAAAGGAAACCCCAATGTAAATATAATGAGCACAGCATTACCTTGCATTATCTAGCAATAAGATGATGATTTTTATTTTCATGTGACTGGTTTCATGAACTGGACAGGCACAATTTCTGTGCATAAAAATGCAAGTGCTAATAGAAGTGGAGCACTGGTGATTAGGAACCAAACCAAGACTGTCGGCAACTGAGGAATGAAAAAAAAATGACAAACCCAAGAGAATATACCTTGGTAATGACCAAACACTAAGAACCAATGACTTGGGTGTTTAAAATTCCAACAATAAATTATTTATTTAGCGCTTTCATCTCATAGAGACTTCATCAGAATAACAATCCAGTTTTTAAAACCCTATTTTATAGTCACTGCACCCATTACAATTGCTGGTAATCATTCTGCATCATTTCCTGTGCTTCTGTCACATCCTTTATATTATTATTAATAACAATAATTGTCCTCAGCACACAGAAAATGTTACACAACATCTCATATCCTAAAATTCATAAAACTTCATAAACGAATTTATCAATAAGAATGATAATATTTTTAATGTTAAACATGTTGAATTGTAATATTTGACATACATATGGTTGTAAAATAAATCACACACATACTATCAATCGCCTAGTGTTACAGTTTAGCTGCTAGCATTTTTAACAATTTTACATTTTAAATTATACTTGAATGTGAGTGCCCCTCCGGGACTTAATGGTCAAATATCTTTGGGTCAGGTGTTAAAAATACGAGTAGATAAACTTTAACACTAGATGACTGACACTTATGTAAAACATTACAATTCAACATTTTTATTATTAAAAATATTTTCATTATTATTAATAATAAATTATTTTATGAAGTTTTATGAATTTTAGGATACAAATTGTTATGTAACATTTTCTGTGCACTGAGGACAATTATTGTTATTATAATAATATAAAGGATATGACAGAAGCACAGGAAATGATGTAGCATAATTACCAGCAATTGTAATGGATGCATTGACTATAAAATAAGGTTTTAAATGCTGGTTTGTTATTCTGATGAAGTCTTTATGAAACCAAAGTGCTAAATAACATTTATATTTTGAATTTTAAACACCCGATTCTTTGGTTCTTAGTGTATGGTCATTACCAAGGTTTATTCTCTTTGGTTTGATACTGGTGATTAGCTTTACATTTCTCATGGCTGCCTGTCGGTGAAAAAATATATATTTTTTTAACTGCATGTGAAAACTGCTGACATCCATCCCTGAGAGGACAGATACTGTTATCCTCATGAGAGACTGGACAGTAGGTCAGTTGTTGCTTCAGCAATTGCTACATCACTGAGCTCTTATGGTTAGGAGGTTGTCTTGCTGTATGTAGTTCATGTAAAGTTGCAGCCAGAATTATATCTAGAATGTGAAACTATGACTCACTGACACTGTAGAGGGCACAGGTCTGCTTACTCCTAAAATTCCACCTAAAGAAAACAAATCTGCTTCTTTGCATGCATGACCAGTGCATTACTGTACAGACAACAATCCTGAAATGGAGTAGTGACTGTTAAGTGGAGCAACACGCAATACCAAAATATAAATGACATTAGCAAATGGACAATATGGAGCATGACACTGCAGGACTTGTCAGTGAGAGTTCAGTGCCATAGCTATGCACCTCCTGGTGACAGGGGCATGTAGACAAAAGACAAACTAGATACATAGCACTGAAGGTCAGTTTTGGTAATGGGACATCATACACAAGCAGGTATTCTAAAATGCACGGGAACAATAGATACCAAGTGAGTAGACTTCTAGGCCACTGTATAGAAGAGATAAGGATAAAGCATACAAAGATCCATGGGGTACATAGCAGAACAGAGAGCTGTGTAATGATATTAAGAAATCAGGTTGTAGATAGGGCAGGAAGGGATGGATAAGAAAAGAAAGGTACAATGCAGTTCTAGAGAACATATACAGTGGTTGACAATACAAGCCTGTACAGTCAGCCACTGTATACACGACTGTACAAGCCTGTTTCCCCTATGATGAAGCATAGCATTGAGCAGCATGGTGTCAGAATGCACATGATGGTAGTTGCAACACTTTGCTGCTTTGGTCTGTGTCTATAGTAGACCAAGCTGGTGTACAGATTACATCTATTGTAGGAACCATGGGCATGTTGTAGCTATATGATGCGTGACACATTTTTAAAGGTACCAGTGGCAAAGTCCAACAAACACTCATGTTGGGGTTATAACTTGGGGCCAGCCTCACCCTCCAGTGCTTTCGATGTAACAAGTATTTTCCAGGAGGAACGAAGGGACAGCTACATGATGCTCATGAAAGTCAACATAGTATAGGTTCATAGGTACTTACTAAACTATTGCTCTGTGAAGATCTTTAGAAGCCTATCCCTACATTCCCATGAAAATTTTAGCCCTTGTAATTTAAGTATGAATAATCCAGAACCAGCCAGAACATTTATATGTTACCCTCTCACCCCCTCCATAAGGAACAAGGTTGCTAAACTATGGGCACATTTGCAGTTTCCCATCTGTTCATCCAGATTACATTTGAAAAGAATAAGGGAAGTACTTTGCTTAATGTGGAGAGGAAGATGATTGCAAAGAAGTGGTATTCTTTGTGATACACATCTTTTCCTCCAAGATATTCTATTTGTAGAAGAAACTAAGATCAATTGAGTAAGTGTTTATGTCACCATTGGACTTGTGGATATGCAGAAGATCTGAGAGGACAGGGTCTGTTGAAGCTTTGTACATGAGGCAGACATCTCACCTTAGTAGCCTGTATGATACAGAGAAGAGGAACAGTACTTAGAGATGGCCAGTGTACTCTTTATGCTTTAGGATCCTGATTTTCTTGGTAAGAAATTATTGTGGTCATTCAAGTTGTGTTAAGTGTTTGGCTGGGTACATACCAAAGGGGGCATTGTATTCAATGATAGGCAAATAAGTGTTGAATACAGTGGAATGATCACATCCATGGACCTAGAAACAATACTGTTACTAATAGGTTATGCAGTAAAAAAAGGACTTTCTTACAATAAAGGATACATGGTGATTGAAGACTAGATTGTCACCTACATATGTTATCAGGTCCCTAACTGTTGGATCAATTTTCTGGGGGTGTATTGTTGATGTGGTAGTTGCAGGGGATGTCATGCTTGCCAATGGAGACTATTCTAAATGTTTTGTTTTTTAGTTTTATTCCAGGTTTATGACACTTCTGTTTGCTTTGGAAGTTCCCTCTTGGAGGATCTTGGTGTCCTCCTCAGAGTTTGTGATGGCACCAAGTTTACAGTCATCTGAAGGCTTGGTCAGCCATAAACCCTCAACAGTAGCTTTGACCTCCAAGAATCAAATGCTAAAGAAGAGTGGCCCAAGGACTGAACCCTGGGGTATATCACTAGTGACCAGTCTTTCGGAGGAGGTAAAGCTGTCTACCAAATTCCATGAGTTCTGTTTGTGAGCCAGTTTGCTACCCAATAAGTTGCATAGGGATTAATATTTAGCTGGCACAGGTAATTAACAATTCCTAAGTGTGGAATGGTATTGGATGACTTTTTGGGGTCTAGATATGCAGCGTATAGCAATATTGCCTCATCCATTAGATCAGTAGCCTTCTTGAAGAAGTCAACCAGGTTAAGCAAACAAGATTTGCCCTTGACAAAACTGAACTGACATGGACAAAGACTTTGTAGGTTAAGGATGTCATTATATATTGATTCCATAATGATCCTCTCCATAGCCTTACAGATGGGGTTGGTCAGATCTATGGGTCTGTCATTACCTGATTCCACTGACTCCCCATCTTTGTACAGGAGGATGTCTGATGCTGCTGTTCTTTCATTCATAACAAATCCTGTTTGGAGGCTGATACAGAATAGCCTCTGTAGGGGGGTTGACAGATTACATTTCAGGCTACAAAGTAGACAGCCTGGTACATTATCTGGCCCCCACAGAAGTGATACTGTTGGCCTTGGAAAGTGCTGTGAGTACTTGCTCTTAGGAATTTGATGGGGGCTGTAGATGTGGGTATGGAATATGGGAATGTGGGGGGAGAGAGGTTGGTGAAGTTTGAGCTAATTTTATCCACTAGTAGTTGACTATGACATCTGGGTCTGAGTATGGGATATCATTTACTACTACCTCTGTGCAGTGCTAGTCATTTTTTCAGAGGTTTTTAACATAATTAAAGAAGGGTTTATTGTTGCTTTTTGTCTGGATGGATATTTTTGCTTCATATCTGACTTTGGGTTATTTGATCAGGACTGGATTTCTTTGCCAAGTTTAGCAAGTGTGTTTTTGACAGCTTGGGAGCTACATTTATTATTGAGTGCAATTCATTTTTTTTCTTTTATTGTAGGGACTGTTTACATTTGGGTTCCACTGTTGGAGTTATTTTTAAACTTGGCATTGTATTAACTTTGGAGGGGGAACAGATATATCTCTGCAGCTATTGACACAAGCATAGAATCTGGCAGTAAAGGATTCCTCATGCGCAGTGGGGTTATCAGGGTAGAGAGGGATGTTACATTTAGATAGGACATAACTCAGATTTAGTAGATTAGCTTTCACATAATCTCTGAAACCTGCAGTATTTGAAGATGCTTTTGGTTTCAGTCTTATGGTGAGTGTGACTGATTTCTAGTCTGATTTGACTGGGGAGGAAGTTGCAATTGGTGAAGAACAGAGCTGTCCTATACTGGTGAAGACCAAGTCCAGGATTTTGTCTCCCCTAGTTAGCATGCAGGATAACTGGTCTAGAAAGTTTGTACTTATGAAGTCCAGTAATCTCTAGGCAATAATTTTAGTGGAGAGAATGCCCACTGTCAGGACTTAACTAAGTCAAGAGCACTATGTCAGTTTTAAAATATTTAATGAAATTATGAAGCCTGCTACTTGACAAAACACTGTTACTACAAACAGAGATATCTTTAAATTTTAGAGAAGTAATTATACCATTCCTTAGGATTCATCATCCTAAGTATTATTATTATTATGACCTGGTTTATTAAGTACAGAATATAGCTTTTCTAGGTTTGACAAACATGTAACAGAATATCAAAATAAGATAATTTGCTGTGGTTGGGGGCCCAGTTGACAGAGTCCACTTGTGCCTAAAGCCAACTATCCTGGGTATACATGTTAGGAAGGGTGTATAAGTCTCCCCATTGATGGAAGGATAGTTGAGTTCCCCTAGGAGAATGGTGTTTGGCCTAAGGCATAGGGACTCCATACTAGTCAGGTAGGAGGTATGGGCCAATGGAGGGAAGAGCACAGAGGGTGTCCTACAGTTAGTTAGTTATAATGTAATAAGGGTTTTGTCAATATTAAGTTAGACATGGAGGTGTTATATGTGTTATCCTGTTTAATGAGCTTGGAGGTAAAATTTTGTTTTATAAATATAGAAACACTGCTGCCTTTGGTGCCTTCACCTAGTGAATGGGGTTGAATGCATAGAAGGTGTTGAAACCCTGCACTGACAGGGTGCCCTCACTGTTCTTGAACCATGTCTCCATGGTGATGCATACTGTACATTGATCCATGGCAGGGTAAGCAGTGCCTGTAGGGAGTGAAGTTTGTTGCTGGGGCTCCTAGCATTAAACAGCAGTACCTTTACATTATCCAAATTCTGTTTTAAGTCAGAAGCTTTTGAAGACTGACATTGTCTAAAAAATACACTACAGTGGGTGGGCAAGGTTTTAGCCAATACATGAAAGTCTTGGGGAGACAGGTGCAGGCCATCCCTGGGAATGCAGTTAGGACTGTTTACCATTTGCTCCCAGCTTGATGTATGTTGGATCCCTCTTGAATGATGCCAGAAGCTAAGTCAATTGTTGAATTCAATAATCTTTTGCTCGTATTCAGTTATGGTAAAATGCTGCTTAAGACTAGGTTCATACCTGCCCAGGTAACATATTCTGAAAGCTCCATCATGTCTTTCTTCATATATGTTCTTTGCTATGCTAGGCTTTGCTCCCCTACCCTATCCCCAATTTCCACTCACCCTTCTTACTTTACTATTATATTTCCTACATACACATTTCACTTGTGACCTATTCCCTAACCCTCACCAAAAAACCTTACTACTATCATGCAACTCTCCTGTTTCTTTTTACCTAGTCTCCAACTTCCCAACTTTCATTTAATCTTTTAGCACCATTCCCAGCTACTGTTATTCCTCACATACTGTTTTGCACTATATAGATTCATAATCACACCCCTCCTTAGCAAAACCTCTGTATTGTGCATTGTATCTTCTACTTTTCCCAAATAAACCCTCAAGTCTTCCTGTCTTACCTACATTCATATATTCTAGCCTTTTAAGCTCCCACCCCCATTCCTTACATTCCAGAGAAGATAGTAAGGAAACCTAACTCTCTTCCTTCATAGAAAATACTTCTTTCCTTCCTACCCTCTATTAGCTTTCAGGCTCCACCCTGCAACTTCTTTTTCCTTCTTGATCCCTACTCCCCCACTACCTGCCAACTAAAACATACAGATCCCTTTACTTAATCATGCTACTACTCAGCTTAGCCTCTATTCCTCTCCTTCTACTGGGCCATCTCTGATCTTACCATTGCTCTATAATAGTTCTTAGCATAACTCCAACTCTGGTCTACCACCAGTTCTACTTCCTGTACTCTCCACAAATCACACTTAACCTATTTAATGATGCGCCTCACCTTTACTCCATATATAGACTGACTAACTCCATTTCAACTCAAAACAAAACAAATTAAGTAGAAAAATACTCCCTAAAAGCAAGTCTCAATAATTCCCCGATATACTAAAATCCTTCTAAGAGGAGACATTCATCCTAATCCTGGTCCCACCTATCACAATGAACATGAAGACAGTTCTCTTCCACACATCACTGTAACCCTACTATGGTCGGCTCCAACCCTGGTAATCTAACTTTTGCTGTCATAAGTGTTAGAAGCATAAGAAATAAAATTGCTGAACTACATGCCTGGGTTACCCAACATAAGTCTGATATTCTCACTGTAACTGAAACTTGGCTTAAGCCCAGCAAAAACAACTCCAGAATTATACCTCCTGGCTGTAATATTAGCCATAATGCCTGTATAAGAAGAAAGGGTGGTGGTGTTGATTTAATATTTCCCAGTAACTAACATATTTTCTCTTCCAACACACCAATACCAAAATTCTGTTCGGCAAAGCTTCTTATTACTCTCCTGAAATTAAACAATTATAAACAAATATGTATTACTGTCCTTTACATCCTTCCTGGTGGCAATGCAGCTATACTGGAAGATATCCTAACAATTCCACAAGAAATAATTTTACTAGGTAATATAAATGTCAATTGGTTGGACATAAACTCTTAACTCCCCTACAACTAGCAAATGATTTGGTTTCACACAACTAATTAATAGCCCTACACATTATAGCAAGACATAAAATTCCCTATTAGAATGTATCTTAGAATCAGATCCTAGCAAGCATACCACCTCAAGTACAATGTCTGACTGTTTCAGTAATCATCTCCCAATCTATACAACCAGACATATCACGCTTCAACTTAAGCAGCATGTTTATAAAACAACATGCAACCTTTCCAAATTTAACACAGAAATGTTCATTACTAACCTTTCGTCCATTAACTGGAACTTCCTAAAAATAGTCCCCTTAGGTGATGCTCTAAAAGAATTCAGTACAACTTTCCTGAAGATCCTAAATAACCTTGTACTTCCTAGAAGGAAGAGACTAAAAACAAATAATGAAGTTTGGCTCTCCAAAAAGAGTAGAATCCTAATGCAGGATAGAGAAAAAGCATGGGAAAAAAATGGCAAAAAATATAAAACACCATGATATCTTGAAAAGGTTAGAATGCTTTGCAATTGTACTTAAAAGCAAATTAATGAAGTAAAAAATTATGCTATAATTATTTTCAGAATAATAGTAAATACAAAGAATAAGTTTTCTTTGTGACTACTTTTAATGTTATAACTGAAGAAATTGTTAAAAAAGTGCGTAACTTGTGGCCTATGCTTTTAAAGGCTAAAACTTTGAATTCCATATTACCTAATTTTGTGAATATTGCATATAAAAGAGCTAGGAATTTGTCAGATATACTCGTACATAATCAGTTTCATTTACCAGATGCTAATATTAGCCAGAGTTTGAATGTACATAATGCACTGTTCCATGTGATGGCTGCTCTATCTGCCAACACATAGTGAGCTCGTTTTCCCACATTAATGGCGTTAAATTTGTAGCCAGGCATAGATACAATTGTAATACTGAGGGGTTGTGTATGTGTTGAAATGTGGATGTAATATGTTCTATATAGGGGAAACATATAGGAGTTTCAAGGTCCGCTTACAGGAACACATTAGGGATATAAAAATAAAAAAATTAGAGAGCCCCCTTGGTAATCATTTTATGGTAGCACATAATTCTAACCCTGAGTCACTTAAGGGCTTTGTTTTGGAACAACTGGATGTTGGTATAGGGCAGGGGTCTGCAACCTTCATTATCCAAAAAGCCATTTTGGCCCCTCTTCCACCAAATAAAATTCATTGGGAGCCACAAAACCTATTTGACCCCCTAAAATGAAGATAATACAGTGTATAAAACTTTACATATAGTTAGTATACTAAATATAAAATAACTAAGTTTATAGGAGCAATATTTAAAATCTATCCCTACTTTTGTTCCTTTGTTGGGATTGCTTGATTGCTCTCAGAATGTGTGTGTGTGTGTGTGTGTGTGTGTGTGTGTGTGTGTGTGTGTGTGTGTGTGTGTGTGTGTGTGTGTGTGTGTATATCTCAATATGTTAGAATAAGAAATCTGGACAAAGCCATAAATAATGGAGTACAAAGGCCCAAAAATAGGGACCATTTTTAAATATTGCTCTTACAAACTTAGAAAGTTGATAGAACAGATTTTGCATTAGCATACATTTTCTGAAGGGCATGGAGTAAAAAACTCAAATGTCTCTCTATTTTTTGTGACCTCAGTCCTCAATGTTTTGCCAGAAGATAACAATTTTATGAGAAACAGACCAAAAATATGAGGCAAAACTCAGGACATACTGTGGAAATCTACACAATTGAGAGGTAACTGTGTGTGTGTGTGTGTGTGTGTGTGTGTGTGTGTGTGTGTGTGTGTGTGTGTGTGTGTGTGTGTGTGTGTGTGTGTGTGTGCGTGTGCGTGAAAATGTATGTTAACAGAAACCATGTTATTCTAGCACATTTCTGAGTTTATACGAGCAATATTTAAAGTCTGTCCCTATTTTTGTTCCTCTGTTCCCCTTTATTTGTGGCTCTGTCCAGATTTCTTGTGGTAAGACTTTGAGAGGTATGGAAACCTTCCAGGAGATGCTGCTGCTGCCAGAGGATCACTCGATCACTATCAGTGTGTGTGTGGAATGCATGACAACAGAAATGTTGGTATTCTAGCAAGTTTCTTAGTTTAGAAGAGCAATATAAGTCCATTGCTTGATCACTCTCAGAGTGTGTGTGTGTTTGTGTGTGTGTGTGTGTGTGTGTGTGTGTGTGTGTGTGTGTGTGTGTGTGTGTGTGTGTGTGTGTGTGTGTGTGTGTGTGTGTGTGTTCAGAGTGTGTGTGTGTGTGTGTGTGTGTGTGTGTGTGTGTGTGTGTGTGTGTGTGTGTGTGTGTGTGTTGTGTAGTATAGTGGCCATTATTTTTCAAAGCTACAGGGAGCCACTGCAGAGGAGTGGAACAGCCACATGTGGCTCCAGAGCCACAGGTTGCAGACCCCTGGTATAGGGGAATGTGTGACTTTAAAAAATAAACTTCTTAAAAAGGAAACCCTCCTTATTTTAAAGTATGGTACCTTGGAGCCCCTTAGACTCAACAAGGAATGTAACTGGAAGTATGTGATTTGAATTATATGATTAACTGATTAATTGTTTTAATTATGTTTATTGTGTTTAAGTAATTGTGTTTTGTGATGTCTACTCTTTGAAAGCTGTGTAAGCCGAGGCGCTAAGTGTTTTATAAATCTGCTTTTTGCTTGTATCAGTGGTCTTTGTGGTATTTTTACTTTTTTGTTTTGCTTTGGTTGTATTTTATATTTGATGGTAAATACAACCCTGCAAAATTCTTGACAGCCATTACAGAAATGTTGCATCCTGGCCAAAAATTTAACCCTAACCACTCCCCTAATAACTCATCACTTGAAACTGCAATAGAATTGAATTCTTATATCATAGATAGTATAATCCTAACCTTGCCCAGCAGCCACGTATCACCACATCCACTTTCTCCTTCAAACCTGTGCCCACATCCTATATAAAACTACTCTAAAAACAAACTCTAACCATACACTACTTCAGCTGATGACCTTCCAAGTGAATACCTTAAAATAACAGCCGATAGCATTGCCTATCCTGTCTCAGTCCTTTTAAATAGGTCAATCCAGGAATCCCATGTTCCCTCTCTCTGGAAAAAGTCACACATCATCCCAAAAATGAAGAAATACAAGAGACATTAATAACCTTAGACCTATAGCAATCTAATCCCCCTCTCAGAAATACTTGAAATTGTATTCAAAGACAATTGCTAGACTATCTCCTGAAGGAAGAACTCCTATCCCCTGCACAGCATAACTTCCGTCCTTTCCATAGTAGTAACACTGCATTTCTGACTATATAGATGCTGTCAGTAAAGCTAGAGATAACAGCAAACATCTTCTCCTTTCTTCTAGACTTGTCTAAAGCCTTCAATGCAGTTTGTCTGCTACTTCAAATATCCTTATTAGGTCTCTCTCAACCCAACCTTCTATGGTTCAAAAGCTACCTATCCAATGGGTATCAATCAGTGAAATGGAACTCCACCCACTCTTCATACCCCCCCCAGTTACCACCGGTGTACCACAAGACTCTATCTTTGTCCTTCTCCTCTTTAACATGCTTGCCAACACCCTCCACAGATCCACATAACAGGCCTCCCTAATATAGTATGCAGGTGACTCCACACTCATTTGCACAGTGACAATGTGGCACACCTCTAAAATATTACTCAGGAAGCTTTAACAGGAAATGAAACATGGCTTTGTAGCTAACAATTCATGGTTATGCCTAAAAAAGGGAAACCACTACTTTTCCCCAAATACCTCTCCCATGAAAAAGAGAAAATTTAAAGTCTTCTCTCTTGATAATACAACCATTGAAGTCACTTCTCATGGCAAATTATTAGGGATGATAGTGGATGATAGTCTTAAATTCAACCTGCATATACAAAATTGCATAAGAAAAGCTCATCAAAAACTAGGGATTCTTTACAGAGCCAAAAACTTTCTCACCAATGCAACTAAGGCTAGACTTACCACTACATATCTCCTCCCCACACTTCTTTATGGTGCTTCCATCCTTACTAACCTCCAGACATCACAAAAATCAAGACTTAAACAATGCTGTAACAAAGTTTCTAAATCTGCAGCAAGTACCCTTTTCAGAACCCACCACTGTATAGAACTAAAAAACCTAAATTGGTTAGAACTACCCCGTTAACTAACATATACATAGCTTCTTACCACTGATAAAATTAACCAGAATCCATCTGCTTGTCCATAACATTCAAGACAACTATATTCTCAGTCAGTCATTACGATCCAGTGACTAGAAACTCCTGTTTGTCCACAAACTTGTCAAATCTGCTGGGAACTGTTGGTACTCGTAACATGTTGCTAAGGTCTGGAACTCCTTATCTCTGTTCATCAGGTCAATACACTTCTTCTCATCCTTCAAAAACACTCTAAAAGGCTTCCTGGCCAATAGCTGGCAAGGTTCTTGCTCAACACCAGGATAAAGTATATCCCTACATGTGAACAAATACTTATTCATACCTCATATCTCCTTACTCTCTCTTCTTCACTCGCTTTCTTTCTTTTATCAATTTCTCTTCCCTGGATTTCTGTCTAAATATACCATAAACCTGCTTTTCTTTCACTTCTTACTGCAATTGTTGTTTGTATTATAGTAACTTACTTTTAATCTAGAAACTGGCTAAAATGTATCTAACTGTTAAATTGTTGTCATATAAGCTGTATCTATTCTTAACTGATGTTTTCATATTATGTCTAATTTGGTTTAATTATTTAAATGCTATTTGCTTTTTGTATTATTAAAAAAAAACATAAAATTATTGTTCTTAAAATGTTTTGTAATGCTTTGGAGCTTTTCTTCCTGGATCTCCACTGAAAATAGACTTCTACACAGTCAGACTTTCCCAGTAATCAAATGTCAAGAAATAAATAAATGTAGTCAAGCGAGGTACATTTCAAGTAATTTACTACTACATGTAGTATGATGTGATGAATCCTGGCAGCCAATAGGCAACTAACTGTGACCTCTCCTTACTCACGCTTGTGAGGCAAGCATTAGTCTGTCTCACTTTGGTGCCATCTATGATTAATATGTAGAACTGTGTGGAGGTTTGGCTTATGGGTTTTTGAGGTAAGACAATGTGAGCCTTAAATGCATGTCTCATGTTGGGTACTGGCTTGAGTTGAGTGTTTGTGAGACTGCTGAGGGCACTTTTAGATTTCATTTAGGAGGTCTTTATGATTTAGGTAGGTTACTTTTAAGAGCCTCAGCATATATAGATCTATGTGTTTGGTCTATATTGTGTAGGATAGGTATAGTATGGTGTTGTGGATTACTTGACAATATGTTTGCTGTTTTAATGACTTTATGTGAGAGTTATGCCTCCAATAAAAGTGTAGATCCATTTCTTTCACACATTATGTCAGTTTAAGTAGTAGGTGGTTGTCAGTAAACATTGGACAATTGCTAAATTGTCTCAGAATTCTCATTTCAACCAAGCTGGTACAGAGACAGTTGAAAAGTGGAACTCTATGGTTCTAGGTGTTTACTAATGTGGGCTGAAGGGGAAGTAGTGTCTATGAGGTTTCGAGCTGCTTACTAGAGATGCCATGGAAATGGTGGTGATTTCATCACAGCACTTTTCTCCTTCTCTCACCAGAAGCAAAGAACAGCACTGCTTCATGAGAAATGGTATTAACCCAGATATTGATGGGTTCATTACACTTGATGCAGTCTTCTGTTGGTAGATACCCTAGGATAGAACTGACAGAGCTGGATGCAATAGAAAAACAGGTTGCACAAAGTCCATTAAGAGTTTCTCACTAAGACTACAACCAGACTACTCGGTGATGCCCCATACATGTTGCTCAATCAGAGACCACCAGGAATCAATGCTCCTCTGTTCCTATTCTCACCAGAAGAAAACCAATGCTGGCTCCTATGAATCAATTTTCAGGCCTTTCACTGATTGGTAATTACTAAGAAGGCTAGGAAATAAGGCCCTTCTGCTCCTTCTGTTACTAGGAGCAAAACAAAAGCACTAATCCCTAGCTGATTCTGGAGAAGCATTTCCCAGACTTTCCAGTGACTGGTAGTCTAATCCCAGCTGTTACAAATTTTAAAAGTAAGATGGAAAAAGAGATTAATACTCTGACTGTTACAGTGTGCACTAAATGAGTGAGATGATATGAAACAGAGGCTAACTTAAGCTTTACGAGTCTAAGGCAGAGGGCCTTAACAGTGTGATCTTCCAGTGTACCATAGGATAAGTAGATGAGCTAAGACTGGGAGGAACTCGCAAACAATAAATTCAATTACTTTCCTGGCTTTATTCTGATTTTAAAAATCCAGCAGAGAGTCAATCACTGAATATATGTGAAGCAGGCTCCTTGAGTCTGCCATACTTTGTGTGGTAAGTATCAATCAGGGAAACCAAATAACCAATGAAAAACGAGTGAAATCTAAATCCCAAGTGTTAAAGGTTTCCCAAGACCTGCAGTAATTTGTCTATCTCTCACTTAGATCAAACCACTACTTAAACCCACGATGCCCAAAACACCAGACCAAACAGATAACTCAAAGGGTTTACTATCACAAATTCGATTGTCATCTAGACGATCGAATATGTGCGAAAATCATTTTCTCGAACTGAGAGTTTGGTCACCACAATGTCAAAGCTGACATGAGCAAACAGCCGCAATTGTCATCTTCAACACTGTGGTGCAGATCGCACTATAATGGGGATCGGGAAATGTACCCTTACCCTCACTGTAGTGTGATCTCTGAGTTTGTATATATAAGTAGGGGGGGTTTGGGGGGTGCAGCCCCCCACATGGGGGGTGCAGGGGGTCTTGCCCCCCCCCTGCAAATGTTATTGTTAGTTGTGGGTAGATGTGAGCATTTCAGCAAAGTCGATATTTGACATTGCTGAAATGCTCCGTTTGATATTTTGGTTGCTCGGTGTTGGTTTACTATCATACTTGCAAATGTCATTTAGACGAACGCAACGATGTCCGACAAATATTGTCTGAAATCATTGCGTTCATCTAAATGACATTCACAAATATGATAGTAAACCAACTCAAAGCAGAAAACAAAAATATGGATTCACTTAAAGCAAAACTCAAAATGCATAAACAGTAACAGACAATGCAGAAAGCAGCTGTAAATGGCTATATCAGTTAGGCTACTTAAGTACCCACACACACACACACACACACACACACACACACACACACACACACACACACACACACACACACACACACACACACACACAATGAATTAAATTACTTTCCCTGTTTCTTCTTTTCTGATTTTATCACTCCAGCAGAGAGTCAAACACTGAGTGCATGTGATACAGGCCTCTTTTGTCTTATCAGAAGAAAAGGCCAAGCTATAGTCTTTATAATTAATAATTCATGCCCAGAGACTGTCAACAGCCCAGAATGGTGCATGTGAATCTAAATACCCTATGACTGGAAGAAGAACTAGTCATTGTGGTGTGATGCAGTAGAAAAGAGTCACAGCATACCCAAACAAAAAAAAAATGTGCATTGGTATCCCCATGATCAGTTGAACCTGGAGGTTTAAAACTAGATATGCCTTAAGTATATCCCAGATGTCAGCCAGACCTAGGGGTTTGAAATTTAAAGTGGGTCTTTCTAAGCTGGATGACCCTAAGGATTTTTATCTGCGATCAGCCAGCTCTGTGGAATTTTAGTTGTCTGTAAGTCCAGCCCTGCAGCCTAGTACCTTCAGACTAACTCATTGTAAGTACTTTTATGGGGTCCCTCCTGTATTATGGATTTTTTATGGGAATGCATTAGAAGGATATTTCAGTCTGTTGGAGAAAAAATTAGACAACTGCAAGGGGCTTAATACTAACAAACATTCAGGAGCTGACAATTACAATTTAAATGCATCCATGTTTCTTGTTTGTCTTATAAAAAGGAAGCTTTCCGTATCTATACTTGTCTCAACTTTTAATAGAGATTTTTTCAGAATAAAACATATAAAGAAATTACAAAGATCCCATATTCAAAGTGCATAATAGCTTGTGGTGCAACATGATTATTGCTAGTATCACGAGAAATCCTCCATCTTTATTTTATTACCTATTAGTTTCAGTAGTGGAAGTTGTTTATTTGCATGTATACTCAATGTAAAACATTAATTACCTGTACACACTGCATCTGATATATCTAGCTGTACATGTGTGTGTGTGTGTGTGTGTGTGTGTGTGTGTGTGTGTGTGTGTGTGTGTGTGTGTGTGTGTGTGTGTGTGTATTTTTTTTCTACTTACCAGCATTTAAGAAACCAATTTTTACACTATATGAAGTAATAGTTCACATCCTGATATCCACACATGTGATGCAGCTAGTATCTCTCATCCTGTCATTATTATTTTTAGGTAAAATACTGTGATATGGATTATTGCATTTTAAGACTGATGTGGATTTTTTTGTTCTTTGTGCTCTGTTGTTAAATAATTAACTGACATTAAAACCACAGACTACGGCTATGATTATTATCAAGTATCTGTGTAATATATTTACTTTTCAGGAAATGATCTTACCTCATATATATCCCTAGGTCAAAGGATATTAATTTTACAGTGAAGATCACAGACCTTTTATTTAATAAACATTTCAGCTACATTTTGCTATTTCTCATCATTTGCCTTTGAGGTTTTCATCTGTTGGTATAGGTTTTTTTCTCCTCACAGATAAGGGGATAAATGTGCCTTTCATTCAAATTACGCTTTTATAGATTGTTTCTGACAAGAAGCTACATAATGCAATAATTTTTATGACAATTTTAAAACCTATGGTTCTGATTCATAGACAAGTGCTGTGTGTCTGCCTACTTGTTGTATCTTTCGGCTTTTCCCGGTTCGGGGTCACCACACTGGAACTCCAGTCTGCTAATGATTGGCAGCAGATTTTTACATACCGAGTTGCCAGCCCTGACGTTCAACCTTCAACACCCATTCACGCCTGTCTCCCCACAGAAGACAGCATCTTACTGTGAGGCGACAACGCTACCGCAGCACCACCACCTGCCTACTGATAATATTAAAAGAGATTGCTGCACAAAGTGCCACAGAGTTAACCAAGCATGCATTAGGGAATCAAGAGCACCTACATAGTGAGCAAAGGACTGCAGAGAAAAAGAAGTGCAGCATTAATGGGATAAACAGCACTAGGCTGCAGTATGGCATGAACAGAGCCACAGTAATATACATAGAAGTAGTGAGAGATGCCAGAGCTAAGGCACGCTGGTGCAGATGAGAAGGAATGTAGCAAGGTATAGCTAATACTCAGCCAGCACAAGAAGGGCAGCACAGCTGAGCATAATGGCATTAGTTTTAGGTGTTCACAAAGACCAACATGGGGATGCGGCATATAAATGGAGACTAAGTCAGGTAGACAGCAAAACAGGAAAGGGGGAACAGCAAGTAGAGGTAAACACAGAAAGGTAAGCATGGTGTGTGAAAGGTGTGGGGAGGAAGTGTAAATTTCTTTTGTGTGGGAAAACAGCCCATTTTTGTTAGTTTTACAGGAAAAGGGTAGAGGTGGGGAAGCTTCTGTGGATGGGATAGATGAGGAACAGCAAGCAGCAGGAACAAACTGGCTAACATGGAGCATTGACACAGACAGACAGGCAGGGGTAGTATACACAGAAAATATGAGGAGAGCAGTGGATGGACACATGGATATAGAGGGTGGGCAAGTGGGGAGGGAGAGAATTGGATAATGGACAAGGAATGGGAGAATGGCAAATAACGAAGGGAACACACCTGGATTGGGATAAGTAGAGTCCTGCATAGTTGGCTGCCAGTCTAGCTCAGAAGACAAAAAGCCAAGCATTAGACATCTGGGTAGTTGATGGTGTGGGCCATTTGCTCCTCTGGAGGTGTGGAGCCTACCTCCCATTCCTGAGAGTCAGACATGAAAGGCATCAATGTCTCATCTGTGTTACCTTCAGTAGAGGAAGACCTGGGGTTCACTAACAAACCATAACCTAATGGGGTGGATGATGAAGAATGGGGGTGTGTTAGTTGACTCCTCCTTCTTTTCCACAGCTGAACCTTCAGATGAGTGCCAAAAAGGGAAAAAATCACCCCCCCCCACACACACACCATACATATATGAGAAAAATACCAGTGCAGGCATGAAATTAACTGCCACACACTTCATGCACATCTTGGAGTGATGCTCCCACCTTCTGTGACAATGACCCATGTTCAGTTACTGTTATGGGAAATAAAGTATGTACTGTTATGCAGTAGTTAAGATAATAGAAGACAATGGTACTGAAAAAAAACTGCTTGCAGTAATTTTCTGATTCCTTTTCCTGGGCTGAGATGGCCATGAGTCAGTTCACTGTAACAACAATGGCACTGGTTGTTGCCAACGTGAATAGATCATGCATTGCACACTGGCTGTGATGCACAGATAGTGGTGCTAACTGGCTTCATTAGCATAAACAGTACCTGACAATCTCTTTCTTAGCTCAATATAATGTACCAACAGCATTTTGAGCAACACAGATGGCCATGAGTCAGTTCACTGTAACAACAATGGCACTGTTCCCAGAAATGGGTGATGTCAATGGGATTGCTCAGCATTCATGCCAGCTTGTCCAATGTATCCACTTTTAGCAAAAGGCTGTTATAATTTCCAAGGAGGTACTCTCTAATGATCTTCTACAGAAAGGATGGGAAAATCCTGCTCTCCCTTGCACACCATGCCGGAGTTCTGCATTCCCCAGTTCCCAAAGTAGCCATGGCCACTCAGTCAGGTTCTCTCAAGAAACAAAATGGTTGCCATTGATGCACGGATGCCCAGATGGGAACTGCATGTTATTCAATATAATGCGGCACCACTGCGTTACATGTATGTACATGTCATATATGTGAGCATATAGAGTAAATGCTTTGGTTTCACAGTGACATATCTGGTTGTTGCCAACGTGAATAGATCATGCATTGCACACTGGCTGTGATGCACAGATAGTGGTGCTAACTGGCTTCATTAGCATAAACAGTACCTGACAATCTCTTTCTTAGCTCAATATAATGTACCAACAGCATTTTGAGCAACACAGCTTGCAACTATACAATTTTGAAATACAACAATTTAACTAAAGCCTATGTAGAAATGATGTTTCACAAAATTAAGGAAGGAGTTTTTCCCAAGCACCTCACCATCAACAACAAACCTATGGTAGATCTCAGGGAGAGTGCGGCAGATGTCATGTTGTATGTGTAATTAGGAACTAATGACAACATCAAGGCACAGTACCTTCTGCCTGTTGCTGCAGGAGTTCAAATGGTGGACACAGTAAACTGTAGGAAAGACATGCCATAAGGGTTGTGAGGTTTCAGAGCCACATTTCCTAAATGTGGAAAATGCTGGGTGGTGGGGCATAGGACGTCCCAAGTTAGACTGCACAAACCATTGATGAGACAGCTTCAGAGTCATTTGTGGGCACATGTCCTGGCACAAGTAGTCAAGGGCATCATCCAGGTCATGGGTATCCCCATTCATCTGCCCAACTCCTGGAATGCCTTATTCAATAAGGCAATTTATTAAAATTTAAAAGACAGTTTATTTATTACTTTGTCAATTGGAATGACTATGCACATGTCTAGTCTAGTAGTTTCAGTTCGTCTATGTATGTCATGGATTGCATTGAGTCTTGACACTGCAAGTCAACATACTGTGTCCTGCTGATAGTCACATCATGGCAGCTAGACCCCATCACTAGAAGACATAATATTTGACTCCCCACAGCCTTTTAAAGTATGTGGCTATTGTGTTCACCTCTTATGACCTACACATATTATAATAAAGCAGTCACCTGCCACTTTGTATACCCATGCCTGTGCAAGTAATGATGACTGTGCCTACCCGAACCATAATGTGTGTGGTTATGGTGATGTTTGATGCACTGCCCTATATATCTTCACTGCGATAAAACATGCATTATTTTACTCTGTAATGCACATGTCATGGACTACAGCTGTAGCTCAGATAACACCTTTTTGCCAATGTTGCAATGTACTGCTGCCACCTCTGCTTCAGCTGTTGTACTGCATGTTTCTCCTCTGACTCTCTACTCTCTCCTTCTGGTACTATTATGACCAGTATAGAAGACCTTACCATGATATTAACTTCCTGTTCCATTTTTTGTGCAATGTCATGTTGTGGAGCACAGCACACACAGCAATAATATTGGTGCATATCATTAGAATGTATTGCAGTGCCCCTCTTGAGGTTTTTAGACATCAGAAACATACCTTCAGTAGTCTGAATACATGCACTGCTATGTTTCATATTTCTGCATTGGCTTTGTTATTGGCCCTTTCCTGTATGACATGGGTACTGCATTTTAGAACCATAACCAGAGCTGTAGGACATATGCAGCATTCTTTGCAACACAAAACAAACAATGTACTGTAAGTGTGTCCTGTTCACTGGTTGTATGGTAACACAAAACAAGCAATGTACTCTAAGTGTGTCCTACTCCCTGGTTGCATGGTAACTATGTGTATAGACACATCCATGTAGCATGTTTGTGCACCTACTAACCCAGTGGTCCTGTAGGGAGTCATTTGCAATACTGTTGGTATAGGTCAGATATGTGCCCAATGTGTGACATGTATGGCCTGGGAAGTGCATAGACACAATATAAATAATGCCCTGGGGCAAAGAAGGTCACTTGGCAGCTGATAGAGTGGAAGCCTTTTTTACTGATGTACCACAGAATGACAGGACTGTATAGGGCCTTGATAGTAATGTGTGTGCAGTCTATGGACCCCAGGAGTTTAGGGTAATGGGCTATGTCATAAAAAGCCTGCATGCTGTTGGGTCTCTCCTCGACTGCTATGGTGAACCAGATATGATTCTCCATATGTTGTAGCATTTGGATTATTACATAATTTTTTGGATTATCTTGGAGTCACTCACTCACTGCCATTGTACCACCACTAAGCTGGGCTAGAAGGTGTTTGTGTTATTTATATCTGTAACATTCCTCGCATCACTCACTGGAAGGACATTGCAACTAAGATGGTTAACTTTATATCCACAGGTACTTGCATACCATGTCTTCCTCTCAGTTCTGGTTATGGGTAACTAAGTTACTAACAGCATCTCTGTCCACTCACAATGACATACAATCTGTTAATTTGTGAGTTGTGAGTTGGTGGTTTGTCAGGTACTGCCTAAACATTCTCCAGGGGCACA
The DNA here is from genome assembly GCF_019279795.1 of Protopterus annectens. Classification (NCBI taxonomy): domain Eukaryota; kingdom Metazoa; phylum Chordata; order Ceratodontiformes; family Protopteridae; genus Protopterus; species Protopterus annectens. Next base: position 384,680,896 of record NC_056746.1, read on the forward strand.
GATAGCTGTAACACATAATGTGGCAATGGGTGTAACTGAGGCTTCTAAGACATGCTGCTGTTTTACTGCTGCTGTTGTTTCTAGCATTACTTCCATTATGCATCTTTTTATAGAGTTTAAAACATATATGCGCCAATATGCAGCACTGCTGTTTTATATTTCTCAATCAGGCTGACAGTTTGTGTTCCTTCATTTGCATAATCCATGCACCTCTTTTGAATGAGGTTTCTCGTTTACATGCCATTATGCATTCACTAGCTTGCACTGCATGCCAAACTATTTTGACCACTATGTGGTTGCACTATCTGTGTCTTAGAAGAATTGGCCACACTCTGTACATGCCTGCTACCTGTACTAATTTGTGCAGTGGAATGCGCTAACCATTTGATTAATGCTTTTGTTTCCTCACATTTTGATTGCAGTGTTGCTTTTACTGCTTTTAATCTTTCGGTATTTGCTGAACTGATATAGTTCTGGTTCTGTTTTTAAGGATTCCATTTCTGCTTCACAGAAATGGGGTCAGCTTTTTATAGGTCCCTTTTTCTTGGTTCTGCAACTGTGGAGTTAACATATTTTAGTAAGTGGTCTGGGGTACAAGGGGCTTTGCTTCTACAAAAGCACTTGTCTTTTTATCACTTTCAATGAAATTGCATTGTCTCATTGACTTACACAGTTTTGATAATGTTCTCTGATTACTAAGGGATTTATTTTCACGTGCTTTACTATTAAGACATAAATTCATAACTTAAAGTACACAAAATCAGTACACAAAATCCTAAACATTCAGGTACCTTCATTTGTTCCACTGCATGATGATATTCATTACTTCCATTTCAGAATTCACCCCGAAGCATATCTTTTAGTTATGGTAACTCATTTTCCACATCACAGAACCCATTAGAAGACATTTTCATCAAGAAATAGTCTTATTTCATAAACAAAAACAAACATTATATATAGTTTATTGTATTACATAGCTGTGTTTTCTACACTTGGTCTTTTAGTCCATAATGCCATAAGATTATCTGGTATCTCAGCTAATCTTTCATCAGGCCTTACACGAAATTAAATAAAGATTGTGTTTTGCCTAGAAAATGTGCTGGGCACCAAATGGAGCAGCAGTCTCACACAATCTAGTCATATGTGGTGGTAGACATATCTATATTGAATCACTTTACTTGAATGTATGCTTTACCAGAAGAGATACATCAGTAATCACATCAAACTCTTTTATTTCCTTATTCCTTGAAATGCAGTGGGAACCATTAAGGGAGAGAAAATGATTGGATGGGGATAGGGTATGGACTTGGCATGGTTGGATGCCAAGCTGACCCAGTAGGCAGCAGATACAGAAATCACTCACCTGGGTGGCCAATGTTATGGAATGGTTGCTTCAACAATTGCCCAGTTCATGTGACTCTGCAAGCCCCTTGATGAGACACTGTACATTGCCAAGGCAGGCATCCAATTTGTGGTGTACCTTGACTGCCACCAGGTTCTATAGATGATGCCAAGAGATCATGAGAAACTCCTTAAATTTCCTTTTCAGAAGAGGAGACTTTTTATCCCTCCTGAGAAGTATTGCAGGGCACCCAGTGAAACCCCAGGTCACCACAATCAGAAAAACTATCATCCCCATGCTGAGAGCAGACCTAGTGGATCATTGATGACCCAGTGCACCGGAGATATTGGATGGAACAGCTTGAATGTGATCTCACCTACTACTCTTTCACAACTGGACCAGCAGAAGGATAACACAATGGGAAAAAAGATTGCACACATATTCTACTGACACAATCACAGTTACACAGCGGACTTGAAAAATGTCATTCAGTTAACATCCAAGATAGGTGTTCTCGCCTTCTGTGACATCCAGTCATAGTTAGATGTCACTCCTTAGCCACTGAAAAAGAAGGTATGTACTCATACGTACAGTTGCTTATAGTACATTTTATGCTCCCCATCCTGAACTTCTGCCTCCCACAAAAAAAAAACAGCTCTAAGAGGTGCCACCTCAGATCATTGTACCACTGTTGACACTGCTGTCCAGAATGGGAAGGAGTCCTGCCTGGTAAGTTACCTCAGTAAGAACAGCAAACTTTGAAGTGGATATCAATGACATTGAGGCACACACCATAGAACTGGAAACCCGTGACACTGAAAAGACATTGAACTATCAGTATGTAGCTGTGTGGGGGGCAATCATTTACAATGGCATCCTTGAGAAAGTCTGACTCCAGGGCTATGGAGTTCCAAGACCATGTTGTAAAGCATGACTACAGTATGTACATAGCACTGACTACATCTGAGACCAGCTGAATAAAGGGAAACAATGACCGTGGATATCAATACAAAAATGGGTTGTGGGGGGAGGCTGTGCATAGCAAAAAAATGCACCTGATAACCAGGAATATAAAAGAGCGGGCTGTGGCCACATGTAGGAGTATTCCACAGCATATCAGACAAACCTGCTGACTGAAATGCTTTGCCCACATGTGTATAAGTACTAGCATGAACACCTGAGAAAGACAGTATCTGGAAAAGTTCCCTTACCAAGAGAATGAAGTGCTGCTATTGGCCCTTCATGTATATAGCATGCATCTTCTGGGCAAAGATGCCTCAGGCAAGCATTCTTAGACATTGCTTGGCAGGAAATGTTGCAGTATGTGAATGCAGTGAGTGGCCATAATAGGTCTGTACAACAGTCATGCAAAGGAACTGGTGACAGGTCCACCACAGGGAATGGATCACTAAGACTGAAAAGGCTTACCAAGGTTGAGGAATATTTAGTCTCATTTGCTGGCCAGGGAGAACAGCTCCTCATAGATGGGAGTGGCTTGGATATAGGAGATTGGCTGGCACCAAACACCCATGTGCCAGTAGAGGAAGCAACAGGCTAATGAACTAAATTACACTACTGTACTGTACAGTATGGCAGACTCCAGTGCATATTTGAATGGAAGCATTGACGATTGCCCACCTGAATATCTTTCCTTCCATGTGTCTATACTCTGCAACTATTAACAATTTGCATGACAAGGTCTGTCTGTCTGTCAATACAAGCTATAGCTATATGTTTTAAAGTGTAGTTCAATGCATGACCTACAGGGTTATAGGAGCATATGTGTGTGTGGGCAGATAATTGTATTAAATGAGTTCAGAGGTTCCAGTAGAGTTCAGCACAACATATCAAATTAGGGCTGATGTCATCATGGCATCAGTGACTGATTACAATGGAAACATACATGTGGCATGGTTCCATTACACAGTGACATTGTCTGACACACAGTGAGAAGGATCACCCATCTTCACCAATATTTTTTTTATTTATTTATTTTCTTTATTTGACACTTGTTAACCGGGTATGTCTGACTGAGCATGAGCTCATTTTCAGTGGAGGTCCAGGAAGAAAGACTCCTCACAGAAAACTTGGCAATTCAGTGTATAACAATATGCACAGAAAACTTTCAAATATAAATGCATGCTCCCAATATGCACATAAAAGTTTCAAATACAAGTATATACTCAGGTACAGAGGTGACTGAAGATACAAATAAGAACTTAAGTACAATACACACAATACATAAATTATTAAATACAGCAGGCACTGATGTAAAAGATACATGAAGTCAATGCTGGTTACTAGAGTCACAAAAGATGTCTAGAAGTAGTGCAAGGTACAGCAGGTAAGATAGCTAAGGAGAAAAAAGAACAGTAGGAGATAAAATAGTATAGCCAGGTAGAGAAGATGAGTGTCGTACATAGGGAATATAAAAAGGACATCAGAAAGTAAAGAGTGATATGCTCAAAGAAGTAAGAGCAGTAGAGAATGGAAGGTTGAGAGAAATTAAGGTAACCAAGAGACAGAGAGTTAGACTGGACTTTGGCAGGAGCAGATCCATGACTTTAGTAGAGTTTCTTTTAAGACATTCTTGAAGTTATTAGTATTAGATATAGTTTTGATGGACAGGAGGAGTTTATTCCAAGCTAAGACAATAGAGTAGCTATATAGATATTGGCTGATTTTTTTTTGCAGTTATAGATATCCAAGAGGAACTCATCTGAGCTCAGGATATAGCGAGTACAAGTATAAAAGGAGATGAGAGATGAGATGGCAGGGCAGGAGGTAGGTTTGTTGGGGATGGAGTGAATAAGGAGCAGCTGAGGAAGTAAGACCTGGTGGGAGAGTTCAAGCCAGCAAAGATATTTGAAAGAAAGGCAGTGATGAAAGTTGCAAGGTTGGTTTGTAGCAAATCTAGGAATTTTATTATAAATGAGTTCAAGCTTAGACTTTAGAGAGGCTTGTAGGTTAGTTAGCATTGGTGAGGCATAGAGTAAACTATGAAGAAGTTAAGCATGGGTGAGGTAGAGTCTAGAGTTTTTGGTAAGGAATTTTTTGTTTCAGGAGGACAAGCCCAGTTTTTGGTGGGTTTATTTTATGCAGTTATGGATGTGAAGGTCAAATTTAAGTTGATTGTCATTGATGGCACCCAGGAGCTTGGCATGTGTTTCAACATTGATAACAGTGTTGTTAAGTGATGTGATGGTAAATGAAGATTTATGACGAGAAAGAGATTTTTGGAGAAATTAGAAATTTGGTTTTCTTAGGATTGCATATGAGTTGATTGTCAATCAACCAAGTTTCAACAAGAGTTGAAAGAGTTTTGGGTTAATGTGTGAAGGTGAGAGAGATTGTCTGAAGTGGAGATGATAGTTGAATCATCTGCATTTTGTATGAGAGAGGAGTGAGAGCAGGAAATGTGCAGACAGTTAGTGAAGATATTAAATAACAGAAGTCTGAAAATGGAAACCTGTGGTACACCTGTATTGACAGGGAGGAAGGCAGAGAAGGAGGAGAACCATCTGATGGATTGCTGTCTGTTAGAGAAGTAGCTTGAGAACCTTATAAGAGAGGAGTAAGTGAGACTAAGATCAGACAATTTGATAAGGAGTTTGGGGTAAGAGACAGTGTCAGAGGCTTTAGAGAAGTCTAGAAATAGACAGGAAAAAGTTTATTGTTGCCAGTTGCTTGAGAGATATTTTGTGTAAAGGAAATAAGAGAGGTAATTGTGCTATGGTTAGGGCAGAAGCCGTGTTCAGTATGAGTGTGCATATTTTTCTAAAGAAGATAATTAAGGAGCTGATTATGTATAAATCTTTCAAGAAATTTAGGAGGGGGTGAGGAAGGCTATGGGCCTGTAGTTAGAGAGGTCAGTGGAGTATCCTCCCTTGTGGATTGGTATGGTAAAGAATTTTTCCAGATAATTGGGATGGTAGATTCCTGAATAGATTGGTTGATCAAGATGGAAATAGAGAAGGCTATTGAGTTAGCGGCAAGCTTTAAGAAGAGGGGTGGTAGATAATCAGCTGAGGAGAGCATGGCTTTAGTTTATTAGGCAGAGATCTTATGTAAGAAGTGGGAACAGGTTTGAGTGAGAAGGTGTTTTGTGGCACAAGGGGGGATTAAAGAGGTTGGAGGTGTGGCTACTTTGAATTACTTTGCTGATGGAGTCAATGAAGTAGGAGTTAAGAACAGTGGCTGTTTCAGTTGGAGAATTGTTAGAGCAAGGGTTAGGCATAGTGGGGCTACTAGGATACAGAATCTTGTTAATGGTGTTCCATAAAATTTTAGAATTGCTGTGATTATTGGTTTGAGGCTTTAGGTAGAAGTTTTTCTTATCATTATTTACATATTTTTAGTGAGGTTACGGAGTTCCTTATAGTTTGGGAGGGGAATAGGATTTTGTTATTTGCCAATTTTTCCAAGCATTGTTTCTCTTGTGCATTAAAGAGTGAGTGGTTTGAGAGAGCCATGGTGTAAAGAGGGATTTAATTTGGATTTTTCTAGGGGGAGTTAGGGAGTTTAGTATATCTAGAAAAATGTGGTTGGATTTATGTACAGCATCATCAAGGGGTAGGTGGAAAATGACCAGTTAAAAGAGGTGAGTCTATTGTTAAACACATCAGGATCAAAGTTGGAGAGGCTGTGGCATTCTTAGAATTTATGAGATCTAATATCTTGCTGGGAGTATCTTTGAATGCAGGTGGGAAGGTGGTCACTTATAGAATCAAGCAGAGTTTTGGGATTGTGGTAAAGTTTTGGATTGGATGCTAGGATCCAGTCCAGGATAGAGCTAGAGTTGTTTGTCTTGTTAAAGTGAGTAGGGGTTAAGATTAGTTTTCGGAAGCCATAGAGAATTATGCTGGAGGTAGGGGAGTCAATGCACAGGGTTTGCCAATCGATGTTGTCATCACCCAGAATTATATTTTGATAAGATATGTGGTGAGTGATCCAGGAGAGAATCTGTTCGAGAATGGGGATGTTATTGCCTAGGAGGATATATATAGCAGCAACTGTGAGTTTCTTCTGATTGTTAACTTTACACTTCACCATTAAGAGTTCTGCAGAGTGAAAGTTGGGGAGTGAGATGGACACGGGGTCAAGATTAGTTAGTCAGAATATATTATTGCTACCCTTCCACCTTTTTTGTGTACTGTGTCCAAGTGGAGGTTATTGTGACTAGGGGGTAGAATTTCATTGCCTGTAATATGGGGTTTAAGCCATGTTTCAGAGAGAGAGAGTTATTAAGTCAGGAGAGTAAAGGGTAATCCATGAGTGGAATTTGCTAACTTTGTTGAGAATGTTGTGAGTATTAAAGGAGCATATGTTTAAATATTTGGAGGAGGGATTAGGGTGAGGCAGGGTGGATATGAGGAGAGGGTGTTGTGCGAGGGTGATGGGAGGGGGGCTAGAGTGGGGTGAATATCTCCTGACAGGAATAGACTTTTGGTAATGTGTATAAGAGTAGGAATCTTAAAGTCGTATGTGTGGTATTTTGTCTTAGTTTTGAGAGGATGTGTGTAGTTGAGAACTAATTTAATTTTGAGTATGAGTGGGTTGGAAGGGTCAAATAGAGAGGGTGATATTAAGGAACTGTGAGGTATTTTTAGATCTGTAAGAGGGTGAGTAATTGTTGAAGCAAAGTGCAAGGGAGATAATTTAGTTTGGTAGGAGGAAATGTGAGAGAGTAGAAGAAGAAGAGGAACGGAGACTAGGATTAGAAACTTGCTAAGGGTGGGGGTGAAAGTTGGAGATAAGGAAGTAAAGAAGAAAGGGTGAGTTGCAGTGTGGTGGTACCAGTATATTTGAAAGAAGAGGAGGATTTGGAGGATGATATTTTTAGTTGAGTGAGTTATGATGTGGGAGAGTTTGGGTAAATGAGAAACTAGAGTTTGTATTGATTAATGGGGTGTAGTTATGTGAGAGGTGCTAGGTGAGTAGATGTATGGGTTTGTTTTTCAGTTTGTAAGTTGAGATGATAGAGGGGTGTGGTAGGGATTATGAGACATGTGATAGGATAGAGTGAAAGGAAGAGGAGAAGGACCAGAAAGGGAGGGACAAAAGGGTGTTAGAATATAAATGTAGAGTAAGTGGGGGTGGGTGGGAATTGGGAGTAGGGTAGGGGAGTGGAGTGAGCCCAAGCAGATCGAGGATGAAAGGAGCAGGCTGAACCATGAGTAGCAGACCAAGGAGCAGAGAAATAAACTATTAGTGTGGCGTGAAGTACCACAGGTCAATGCCAGATTGTGCAGAGATCTATGTCAGGCATAAAAGTCACATGCTTAATGTGCAGATGTATAAATTTGTTTTTCAACAGCAGGAGGAATAAAATGTTCAATTGCCCAAAAGATGGGTAAGGATAAGCAAACAGATAGCCATGTAGTGGGGTATGGGAGGGGGGACATAGGTAATTGTGTCCCAGTTTGTGTGCACAACCACTACCCTAACTTAATAAATAGCACAAGTTAACAATAGACTTAAAAACTGTAGCTTATTGGGGTACATGTACACTTAGTAGAATTTGATAGTGTATGCAGTCTTGGGACATGGTCTTGCAGTTAATATGATATTCAGAGGCAGCCAATCGATTACACAGATTTACAGAGACAGCCAATCCCAGTGGGGGGCAGTAATGTTTGGTACAAAGAGGGTGACTGTATGTGGTTAGGTGGATAGCCAACTGGCTTAGAGATGGGACACACACAGTAAGAGTAGAAATCCTCATGGATCCTCCTCAAGGGCATGAACATGACCAGTGGATCTCTTCTGGAACCTCTGCTATGTGACATTTGCTTCTCAGATCTCCATTTATCAAATGAGAACCTTTACTATTCAGCAGCTGTGTGCTGCACTTTTACTACATCATGCTGTTGCAGCAGTCTTCTGCTGATACAGACTACAGAAACCCCTATGAAGGTACAGACTGAACACACAGCCTCACCAGGGCATGATTGATATCTTAGAAATGGGAGTCCCTCGTGATTCTAGCTGTGTCCTCAGGTCATACAACATTTAATGTATTTACCACCTTTAAGGTGCACATACCTACAGTAGGGAATAGATGTAAGGGGATTAGGCACTACAGTGCTCCAGTAATATCCCTGATACACCTACAACACTTTGCATTGAATGGCAAATATGGAGGTCAGTGGTCCAGGCAGAAATGGCTGCAACCCAAGGCATTGTGGAGATGAATGTGCACCATGGCTTGCTGGATGAAGTTCACCAACTGTACAGTGGCATGGAGTGTAGGGACAGGGAATGTACAGTGCTGCTGTGATCACTAGTGGTAAATGGTGCCTTTATATATGCCTGCATGAGATGTACTGCAACTGTGATCTGGTCATTCTTCACAAGCCATTCTTCCTTGGCTGTTGGAGGGTTCAGATATAGGGAGATTGGACACAGAGTGCCCCAACTAGGATTACACAGACCATTGATGAGATAACATTAATGTTGCCTTGGAAACCAGCCTGCCCCCTGGTCATAAGCATCATATAAGTCATGGGCAATGATGTTCCTCTGGGTGCACATCTGAGATACCTTATCAGGCTGTAGACGTGATCTGGCAGTTCAACTCCTTTTGCATAGCCTGTGGGCACACAGGCTGACACCCCTAGTCATGGGCATCAGCTAAGATACTGGCAGTTGTTCTTGTCAACCTCAACATATGGGACATAGTTTCAGGGTGGCAGCTCACAGTCCACTAGTTTTGCATCTTCCTGGCCACAAACTGCATCAAGCCTTGACATCATGAGCCGAGACAGTGGATACTGCTAATGGACATCCCATCTATATGAAGCAGAATTCTTGCCTAACCCAATCAACAGTAACTTAGACCAGTGGATGGGGAGTCAGAAATTTATACCTGGTTTGGAACAAATGTGTCTATTAGATAGAGGCACCCTGTAAATGCTTGGTCACCCATTCCTAATCCTATGTATACCCACTTAAAATAACCCTTAGGTATCAAAATTTCAGATGCATTTGGGAAGCATGGCTAGTCTTAAAAAGCCACACAGGGGTCATTAGCCTAATAATCACCTATGATACTATTGGCCTACGACATGTCATGGCAGCTTTACCTCATAATGCTCAGGTGTGATTCCCTGACTCTCCCACAGCCTCCAAAGATAAAGGGCTACTGCATTCACCTTCCATATCCTTATGTAATTTCTTAACAGTTGCACTCAACTGTCATTTTTTCATGCATTGCCTGTGGATGACATGCTGACTTTGCCCTTCCCTAGCTTCTAACTTGTGTGGGTATGGTGATGTCTGATGTATAGCTTGGCTAGACTGTGAACTGCCTTGAATAGCCTGGGTGTGATAACTCACACATCATTATATTTTAACTAATAATCCCAGAGTCTGCTCAGACCAAAAACAAACATTAATATTAAAAACGTTCACAATCCAAAAAAATGTAATAAACCACACACCGTTAAGTGCTTTCATCGACAATTGAATAGACATCCTCAGAACAAATGTGTGCTGAATTGCAAACATATGACTAACCCATTACATGTGAGACACACCCACCGCTTAAACCAATCAGATTAAAAGTTAAACTAAGCAGGAAATAAATTGCTTAAAAGCATACTGCTGTGTGTGTATAAACTGATCAACAAAATTGTATAAAATGTAAAAACAAAGCAGCAGAAATTAATTCAGAGGACACTGGGCCTTCTCTTAAGTTCACTTAGAATTGAGATGTTGTCGTTCAGTCCAGGAGAAACAGTTGCATCAAGTCTGAGCTGCCAAAGCATCTCCCGATGTAACAAAAAGTTCTTCCAGTCCCTTGAATAAGCTGTGGAAGACACTTCCTCTAAAACCAAAAAGAAAAACTTCTTTGAAATCTAAATACTGTGCAGGATGCCTTGCCAAAGCACTTCTGTTATCTGAGCGCTGCAGACTATATACGTGCTGGTAAATCCTCCAGTTGAGAGCATTGTTGGTTTCCCTATATAAAATACTTGGTAGCAGGTACAGTGGGCAAAATACACAACTAGTTCTGACCCACAACTGAATTTGCCACCCTTAGTGTGTCTTAATATTTTATTGTGTAATCAACCAGTGTAATTACTGTCAATGTAGACACAATGGTGGCATCTGCCACATGGCCGGGTGAAGGGGAAAGAATTGTCACTACTTAAATAGGGTCTTCCCAACAAATTCTTCATGTTGTACCTCCTTTTATATGTAAACCCTGGGTTATGAAAACATAACTGTTTAGTGTTATCACTGCAGTGAAAAATGGGCCAGTTCCTGCAAACAATGTCTTCAATATCGTTTATATCCCGGGAATAGTGAATAACCATATTACTGAAAAAATCATGTTTATTACTATCAGAGGTGATATGTCTGTTGTTGGTGAACAAGCCATGTTTAATAATTGGGCCCTATTTCCCATATCTATCTGACCAAATGCCTTTTCTGATGGAATCAAGTAGGCCCTCTGGGTATCCCTGTGCCCAAAACATGTTGTATAATTCTAAAAACTTATTTTGAAAATCCCCATCATTGGAAGTGAGCCTGGAAACTCTAGCAAATTGGCTCTTAACTATCCCCTTTTTCTGGTGGTATGGATGGAATCTAGAAAAAACAGGAAGGTGTTACCTTAACTGGGTTTTCTGTAGACTCCAGAAGTTAAAACTTCTTCTGGGGTCCAATGAATGTTAACATCAAGATAACTTATGTCTTTCAAACCCACTTGATAAGTAAACTTTAAGAAGCTGGTACTGTTCTCCATTTGATGAAATAAGGTAGTGAATTGCTGTAAACTTCCTTGCCAAATAAAAAGTAAATCATCCAAATAACGATAGCATCCACTACAAAACTGAAAGAGGGGAATCTGGAATAGGATGTCCAACTCCCACTTAAACAGGACCCTATTTGCAAATGTTGGGACACAAGCTGCACCTATGACAACCCCAGTGAGTTGCCTAAAGTATTTCTCACAAAAACTAAGGAAGTTATTAGATAACACCATGTCCATAAAATCATAGAGCAGCAACTCTTCATTCTCTGTGATGTTACCAAATCTGTGCACAGTGTCATCAAACCATTAAAGCCCCAAGTCATGGGGCATAACTGAGAATACATTCTTCACCTCACAAGTAACAAATATACTGTGCCGATCAATGGTGACACTACGTAACTTGTCCAGCAAATCCCATGAGTCGCAAATAATGTGGGGAAAATGGCTGAAAAGGTTCTTCAATTTCATGTCAACAAATTTTGCAAGGGGTTCTGTGACCGAACCTTGACCAGCCACTATGGGACGAAGAGGTGGATCCTGAGTATTAGAATGTGTTTTCCATTTTTTCACTTCCCAAAGAACTATGGTACTACTTGTAATTCTGTGCAAATGTTATGATATTCTGTTACAGAAACTTTTCTGGAAAAATTCAGCATTGTTATGAATAAATATACTTACCATAATAGAAGATAGTTGAGAAGCTGTAAAGCTGCTTTCACTTCATTGTACTAGAAAGGGTATGTAACGTCTTACTATGTTTTATTAGTCTGTTATATAGTTACACTTTGGTTATAAGGTAAGCAATATTTTTAAAGAGATTTGTGTAACTAATTAAAAGCCCTATGAAGGCTAGTGGGTACTTAAAGAAGTGGAGAAAGCCCTTGACAATGTCACTTGCATGCAGGTGTCTTAATCCTGATCAGGTTTTCAAGGAATACTGGTGCAAGATCATTGTAATGCTTGAAAAGGACAAGAGGCGTGTGTTAAATTTCTAACAGGGGCAAGCAAGGTAAGGCATAAGATAACTCAAATGTTAAAATTTACTTTTATTCCTTCCCTTGGTTCATCTAGTAAACAGGAAGATTGTTATATCATGCAGATTTATTCTGTTTTCTCTCAGAATTCTGATAAAGAAAATGTTTCCCCTTAATCTCCACCCAAATATGTTAGTTTATGGATACCTTACATTCTGTGGAATGATTTTTTCTAACTAACCCATGAGACATTCCTCTTCACTAGAGAGCAGAAGCAAAGGGTTGGTAAGGCTTCCAGGTTCAAAGTGGTAAGTTTGTTTGTGTCTTTCGGCTTTTCCCAGTTAGGGGTCGCCACAGCGGAACTCTGGTCCGCTAATGATTGGCAGTAGATTTTTACGTGCTGGCTTGCTGGGCCTAACACACAATTTTCAATGAAGGAATGCCCATTCACGCATGTCGACACACAGAAGATGCTCTAACTAAGAATTGAATGGGCAACGTCTAACTGTGAGGCGACAATGCTACCGCAGCACCTCCACTGCAGTACCATTGCTTTATTATATAAAAAAATGAACAAACACAGGAATCTGTCTTGTTGCAACCTCACCACCATGAGTGTTGAGGAAAAAAAAAAACAGAAACTAGTGGTCTTAAAACTTTGTTGATGAGCTCAGTCACAATAATTTCCAAAAATCATGAAACCGAGGTAGTGTTCCAAAGCAACAAGCCTTTATTCGTCACAGTCAAGCGATCCTTTCTGCTTTTTTTTGTTAATGAGGATCGCTTGTTTGTGATGAATAAAGGCTTGTTCCTTTTGAACACTACCTGGGTTTCATGATTTTTGGAAATTATTGTGACTGAGCTCATCAATTAAGTTTTAAGACCACTGGTTTCTCTGTTATTTATTTATTTTTATTGCTTTATTATATTTTACAGGATAATTTTAAATGAAAATAGTACATTTCCTGATACATAGACCCCCATCTCATAAATGTATATGTCTGCCTTAGACAGACAGGATTTACACAGTTTGCATAAAACAAATAACATTAATATTTTTATCTGCATCATGCAAACATGGGAAAACTGCCCATGATCTACCTATTCATAAGAATCCAGGACTGATGGATAAATGCGGGAAAAAATATACACATTTATTAGCTTAGTTGTTAGGGCATTTTAATTATTTAGCCTACATAGTTTCATATCAGTTTCAATTTAGGGCAGATTCAACAAATCCGTAGTCTGTATCAATTATGGTGCAAACAAAGCAGAGAAATTAGTTGCTACATGGGATTTAATAGGAGTTCACAAACTAAAAGATGTATTTGACATTATGACTGTTTCACCAAGGGCTGCCCAGCTTTGTCAAGGGTTGTGCTAATGAAGCCTGCATGACTCTGAACAGATTCTTACAATGAGGATGCCTGAGCTAAATTAATTAATGGTCTGAAGAAGTAAAATTTCTTGTGAGGTCAGTCTTCAGATTATGTCATTGTTTATATGGAAAAGAAAAGTAAAACAAGATCGCAATTTAAAGAAAGTATCCTGCTCTTCACTGTTAGAAGAGGTACACTATGACCAAGATGCCATTTCACAGAAAGTTAAGTCTTTCTTAGTAGTTTTTCTGTGAAACGCTATATAAAAGGCGGGACACTAATTACAGCGCAGGATGAATAGGAAAAGGAAGATAAGGATAACTATCCTTGAAAGGACTTTTACCTTCCATTTACTTCTTCCCTAATGTCTTTATAAGCAAGTTTTCAGCATCATTAATTTGTATGTTAGAAGGTAATTACACATGGTGTTTTACTAAAACTCTAATAAACCTATGCAATAACACAGATTAGTGCCCTTGTGGGCCATTTTAGGCCTAGCCAGGTTCCCTTTTTGGGCTCAAAATAACCTATCCTATTTGGTTAAAGACTGGCCTTACCCATGCCATGGTCGATAATTATATGTAACCTCTAATGAGAATAACTGGGAACATACCACAGATAATCTGAAGGGACCCATGCATGGGATAAAGCATTTAGGAGCTGCCTCTGTCCATTAGTAGTATAGGGGCAGTTGTGGGTAAATTTGCTGTTTACCAGCCATAGATCTGAGTTATTCTTGAAAATGGACAGGGATGAACTTTGTTTTATGTGGATGGGGAGTCTGTTCCATAGCAGTGGTATCCTTTGCAAAATATACTTGTCCCTCCAAACCAGGCATGGGCAAACTACGGCCCGGGGGCCACATGCGGCCCGTTAAACGTTTTGATTCGGCCCACCAAACTTGAAAAAATTTAATAAATTAACCTTGTTAATATTTTATTGCCCCTGCAATTCTGATGTTTCCTCACTAGATGGCGCACTCTAGATATATTGGCTTTGTTGAGGTGAAGCGTAGGCCTATTACTCCACGTTTGCACTTTACCCTTTGACCCACCGCCCCTCTATGAAGATGAGCGGACCCAAGAAAAGGAAAGTGGACAGAGAATGTCGAGTGTTCAATAAGGAGTGGACAACTAAATATTTTTTCACTGAACACCGATCATCTGCTGTTTGCCTGATATGCCAAGAAACTGTGGTGGTTTTTAAAGAGTATATTAGCCGTCACTTTGCCACAAAGCACGCTAATTATGCTAGCAAGCTCTCAACAAACTGAATAAAAGGAACAGGACAAGTACATCTGCATCTCCTACCATTTTTGAAAAAAAAGACAGTCAGGGGGAGAGTGATGGTGATATCCTGAAGGATAACAGAACGTTCAGTGCTTTAAAATAAAATGGTCATTTATTTGATTTTCAGTGTTTAAAGACTCATTTCGAAGTCAGAGATTTTATTGTAATGCTTTTCTTCATTTTCATTGGAAATTAAAGCACATGTTTTCTCCATATCCCAAGATGTGTATTTTTCCCCCAATGAGGTGATGTTTTCAAAGCATGCCATCTATCTGCTCCTGTTCCGGCCCCTTTGTCAAATGTTAGAACTCAATGTGGCCCACAAATCAAAATGTTTGCCCACCCCTGTAAACCATTCAACTGATATTGCAGAAGAGGTTTAGATCCCTAGACCGAGTTTTTCTGATGCCATTTGACTTGCTGATGTGCAGTAAATCTATTAGTAATGGGTCAGAGGATGCCTTGTATGCCAGACACAGGTCACCTCTTAGCAGTCTGTAGGATACTGAGAATAGTGACAGAGCTTTGAGTAAGTCCATGTGGATATGTTGTTTGGGCCGTGTATCCTTTTAGTAAGGCATCTTTGTGGGTGTTCTAGTTGTCGAATGTGTCTGGACAGACACATGCCAAAGGGGGTTATTATATTCAATGACTGGCACAACAACATCCATAGATCTAGACACAGTCTCTTTGTTTACAAGGTTGGCAATACAGAAGGGCTTTCTTACAACAATAGACACATATTGGTCAAAAGTTAGGTCACTGTCCACATAAGCTCCCAAATCCCGAACAAGTGGGTCAGCTCTTAGAGTGCATTGTCAATGTAGTGATTCCCTGAGGTAGATGACTTGATAGAATAATGCATTTTTTGGCATTTAGTTTTAGACCATGATATTACACCAGTTTTTATTTGAGACAAACCTTTCTACCGGATGGCTAAGTAATTTAGGGATTCAATGACTGCTCTCAGCATGCAGTCATCTGCAAACGTAGTCAGCCAGAGCCCTTTGATACTGGCTTTTATTTCAGAAAAGTAGATGCCAAACAGGAGAGATCCCAGCACAGAACCCTGAGGGACTTCACTAATGACTGCTGTCTTTATAGAGGTAACTTCCCCTATTTTGATTATCTGCATCCTATCTATGAGTCAGTTGGCAATCCAGTGGGTGATATAGGGGTTTATTCCCAGTTTATTTAGCTTTTTACTATGCCTGAGTAGTGAAGTGTATGAAAAGCTTTGGCTAGGCTGAGGCATGTGATGTGTACCATTTTGCCTTCATCCATTATTTTGGTGACCTTTTCAAAAAAATCCACCTGGGTTGAATAACCATGTCATGACCTTGATGATTTCAGATGAGATGGGTCTAGTGTTTGGAGGCTACCTATGTCCTGATTGTTTAATTCCATGATAAGTCTTTCCATCTCTTTGCATTTGATGCTGGTCAGACGTAAGGTGTCTGTAATTGCCAAATCTGTGGAAGGTCCTCTCTTATGCAGGGGAATGAATGCAGCTGTTCTCCATTCACTTGGTAAAAACATCCGTATGAAGGATGAGACTGAACAATGTGTTAGGAGTGTGGTTAAATCATGCTTCATGCTATTTATGATGTATCCAGGGATATTGTCAGAACCCATCGATGCAGTATTTTTAGCTTTTGATAGCACTTTTAAGACTTAGTTTTGAGTGATAGCTGGTGGTGAGTCAGTTTCAGGTATATCTTGAAGGACAGCCAGAGGGATGAGAGGGGTAAAGTTAGAGTTAAATTTATCATCCAGTAGGTTTTCTAAATCTTCAGTCTTAGAGTAGGTAACATTGTTCACAATTGATAACATTACTCACAGTCAGCTCAGGGAATTGCTGCATTGTGCTTTTGAGATTATGATCATAACTAAAAATGTCTTGTTTTTGGCTTGGGTAGCTATTTTAGCCTCAAACTTGGGATTTTGTTAAGCTCTTGAGTTATTTGTTTATTTTGGTGACAAAGGCTCTAACATTCTAGGAATTGCTATTCTTACTTTTGGTTAAAATTCTTTTCCTTTTATTATAAAGCTTGTTGATAATATGGTTCCACCATATGGATTTGTTTCTGGGGTTTGCTCTGCACTTGTTTCTATGGGTACATCTGCATCTGTGCAGCTGTTTATATACTGATACAGTGTGGTGGTCTACATTTCTGCATATGGGTTTGGTGGGGATTTAAAGCTTACCAATGTATCACTTAAGAGTAGGTAGTTTATTTTAAAGAAATTTCCGAAGGTAACATAGATAGAATGCATCTCTGGTTTCAGTTTTATTTCAAATGAGACTGTTTTAGGGTCAGATCTATCAAGTGATGAAGATACACTAGACATAGTGCAAAATGCTCCCATATTAGTAAGGGCAAGATCCAAGATGTTATTCCCCAAATGGGCACTCTGACTAATTATTACAGGGAATTTGTAGTGAAAAAGTCCAGGAATCTCTGTACTTGTGCACTAGTGGAAATCTCAAAAATAGCTTGTTCTTCAAACAGCACCACATCAAGTAGAGCAATCCTTACAATTTATTTTGAAGGAATGGTTGGGTCAGCTGATAATAAAGCAATACAAATGGTGCCTTTCAATCAAAGAGGTCAAAATTTTTACTTCATACTGTTTCTAGTTCTAAAAATGGATAAGATTTCAAGAATAATTCTAGATTTACCAAATATGAAGATGTTCATAAACACAAAAAAATCATTTAGGCTCACGAGTCTTCCATTCACAGAGCAAAATTCCTGCATGGCAGCTTTGCATATGGAAGATGTCAATATTCACATTCCAGTGCAGCCCTCTCAAAAATGTGCTACAAATTCTGGATAGTTCAGCATCACTTTTCAGGAATCGGCTCAGCCATTTGAGCTATCTACAACCTCCAAAGTATTTACCAAGTGTTTACATACCTTAGAAACAAAACACGACTATTCTCTCATATAAAAATTGTTTGATAATAGTGATTACAAAATAATTGTTGATTCAGTACATAGAGCAGTTATATTTGTGTAAGTTACAAAAATTATTTTCTGACATCATTGGCCTTATCAACTTTTCTGGGGGCAATTACTGATATGGTATTGAAAGCAGTTTAGAAAGTCTTGACAGACTTGTGGAGAAAGTGTCAAACAGGACACCTCTAGATCAAGACAGACAACAGCACATTGAAGTGGTATATAAACAGACACCAAATGATCATGTCATTCCAACTATCCATAGAGACAAATCAGTTTTGGGATGGGGCATTACAACTTAAGATACATTGTTATTACTTAACAGTTTATATTCCATATTTGAAGGCCATGGTGGTGCAGAGGTTAGCATTGTCGCCTCACAGCAAGAGATTCTCCTGTTCGATTCTCAGCTGGAGCACCTTCTGTGTGGAGTCTGCATGTCCTCTCTGAGGTCGAGTGATGTTAAAGATATGCAGGTAGGTGCGAGAGTGAATGGGTGTGCCTTCCTTGATAGTTGGGCGTCAGACTGGCAACTCGGCACCATAAAAATCCACTGCCATTCATTAGCGGATCAGAGTTCCGCTGTGGCGGCCCCTAACTGGGAAAAGCCAAAAGACATTACTTTACTAGTTTATATTCCATATTTGCAGAATTAATTAGCTAAAAATACCATTGACAAATGAGAAGAAACAGGATCCACATAAATGTCATGACACTCTATAAATACAGAGCCTCCCAGAAGAGGATTGGTTTTCTACATAGCTTCGCAGTCAGATCAAAATGCTTTACTTTGTAATTCTTTATAATGCAGTTTGTAAGAAATAGGCTGTCTTTTTTTCAGATGAATACAAACCTGTATGTATGGCTTCCTTCATTTTCCTCTGATTTAGAAAATACTAATTGAGGTAAAACAAGTCAAAATCATCTAACTGTAATAGTTAAATATTAGAAAAGGCATTCATGGTCAGATGACTGCAAGCTGGGTGCTGTCTTAAATTCCCCTAGTGATGTGAACATCCTCCAAGAGGGCCTTACGCAAACTAATGAGTGGTGCCAGAACCATGGCCTCAAAGTGAATGCCAGGAAATGCATCATTATCCCCTTTGGGTAAAATGGCATCCCCACTAATTATCACATAATAACAATGTACTAAGCACACAATCAGTTGTGAGGGATTTGGGCACCCAGGTTGATAGACACCTGAATTTTGATCACCAGGTTGCCTCCATTGTATGGAAGGCTTTCTACATGGCCCACCTCATAAATAAGGATATTTCATTCTGGAACAAGGAGGTCATACCATCCCTGTACTCCTCCCTTATCAGACCCATTATCAAGTACAGTGCCTCCTTCAGCATGTAGCCTGCCAAGCACAGGCAGCAACTGGAGAGACCACAGAGGCTCCTGACCAGGAAAATCCCGGGTCTCAAACACCTATCCTAGACAGATAGCCTAAAAGCCCTGTCCCTCTACTCAGTCTTGTACAGACTGCTCAGAGGTGACCTGTGTCTGACATACAAGGCCATCTCAGACCCAGCCTTGATGGAGTTGCTGCATATCTGTAAGTCAAACTCCACTCTCACAACCCACACACAAGGCCTCAACCTGGTCTGTGACATTACTAGAACTTGTTGATGGGATAGATTTGTGTCTGAAAGACTCCCCCATCTTTGGAATAGACTCCCTCTCCATGTCAAGCAGAGTACCTCTCTATCCCTCTTTAAGACGAACTTGGACAACTGGATAGCAAACATAAAATACACCCTTGAGATCCCACCTGTGTCCCTGCTGGACAGGGGAAACAGGTGCTGACTTTGTGGGAACATGGTCAAAATTCTTGGCTAGGCTTATAAGGGCCGCCGGGTCAATAGCCTAGTATCATCCTATGAACCTATGAACAAGAAACAAGGTCTGATTTTCACCTTCAGTCATTGTCTGGTTATTGGCTAGATGTGTATACACAGGCTCATTGCCTAGTATGAACCTATGTTGTTTTTTTTTGAGTAGGTTGGCATAATAATTAAGGTATTTCTCTAGTACTGGCTAAGTTTACAATAACGTGCAAACTGATACCCTAGTATTTACATACAAGTTTAGGGGAGACCTCTGCCCAGTCTGTAAAGCAATATCTGATCAAAAATGTAACTGTCTTTGATTTTCAGGAAAATCCCTGACTTTGGCTCAAGATTTTTCTCTGTCCCCTAAAATTTTACATTTTTGGAGAAAATGAGACAGATGATATTTTTCAGTTCAGAAAATGCATATTAATTCACATCCTTTTATTCTGCCAACATTTCAATTAATGCCACTAGTACTTAAAAAAATAATACCACAAATTCTTATAAAAATCCAGATTTGAAGCCTTTGTCCCTAATTCTGGTACTAAAAGGTTAAGAGCAATGGTATCTAGTTCTGTCTGAATGTCATTACAGAATGCCTCCCAAAATTATTGAATAAATTTCTTCTTACTATCTACCCTTCAGTCATATCAACATAATCTTGACATGTACATATATATGTATATTACCTTTAAGCATCCCGGTGACTAGCACTTGCTTTAAAACCTGCTGGAAAGCACTAAAAGTCTTAAACTGATACAATCACTCAACTCTCCTTGTTAATAAGGAGAAATTAATTGTAGGCACTAAACAGCCTATAATTGCAAAGTACCTTGCTGAGGTAAGGGAAAACAGCTCTTGTACTTTATAAAAAAAAAAGCACCAAACCAGGCATGTCCAAGGGTCAGCTTCCAGTGATTTCTCCTGTCCACCTGGTGAATCTGAGCACACTGGGGCAATACAGAAATTGCCTCATGTACACAGACAACTCTCTCCTCCTACCACCCAACACTACAACCTGCAAGAGATGCACTTACATAGCCAAACTGGAAGCAAAGCTCTCTCCACCCAAGATGGTGCTAGACAGTCAAGAAGAGAAGGTTAACACCTATGCTACACCTCAAGCAACACATAGCCCTTCTAAACCCACACCATCAACACCCACACATAGCAGCACTAAGCCCACATATATGGAGGCCCTTAACATTAACCTGCCCAAGCAACAAGGACCTCCGAAGCTGAAATGCAAACAAACACCAGTCACAACCAAAGTCTCGCATACCTCACAACACCAGTGTGCCACCCAGCAACAGCCCCTAAGGCAAGACAACGTACCCAAAACTTTAGTCATAGGTGACTCTATAGTCAGGCACACTGATGTCCCACTCACCAGGCTGAACAAGGAGAAAATTACAGTCAGCTGCCTGTCGAGTGCCAGGATCCGCCACATAACGCATGCACTCAAGTCACTCCACAACAAGTACAAATATGACTCTGTCATTGTCCATGTTGGAGGGAATGACTGAAGATGCACCTCCCTGGACTACATGAAAAGAGACATGGAAGAGCTCTCAGATCATGTTGCCCAGGCAGGTATGATCCTAGCCCTGAGTAGCATTCTGCCTTCGCCCAGAATGATACCATAGTATAAGGACAAAATGATTGACTTCAACAATTGGCTAAGCTTCTGGTGTCATTCAAAGGGGATCCAGTATCTGTCTGCCTGGGATGACATGATCGACAGACCACGATGCTTTGCCAGAGATGGTCTGCACCTGTTGCCCCTGTGATTCAGGTTACTAGCTAAGGCTCTTGCTACCCCTATAGTGCCTTTTTTAGGCAAAGTTCAAAGGACAAAACCACCACTGTAACAGGTACAAGCATGCAAAATCTGAAGGTAATCCTACTCAATGCTGGAAGTCTAAACCTCAAAAGGCACTCTCTCGAGGCACTCCTAAAAATGGAGAACATCGATATCTGTGCAGTAACTGAGACCTGGTTCAAGGCTCCAGAGAGCACCCCTGCAATACCAGGCTACAACTCTTACCACACTTTTTGGCCACAAAACTAGGACTAAAACACTAAAGGTGGAGGAGTGTCCATATTCAGCAAGGATATTCACAACACCAGGCTAGTTGCCCAACACAATGCATCTGAAATTCTCCAGGTGCAACTAACACTAGGTAAGACTGCAATCCAAGTTGTAGCTTGCTACAGATCCTCCATCATGCCCCAGGATTCTCACTACACCTTTCTAAACATACTGGAAAATATTAAGATACAACCAAACACCCTAATACTGGGTGATTTCATCTACCCTGCCATTAACTGGGAATACTACTTGTGTACCAACACCTTTGCCCAACGGTTCTTGGAATTCATAAATTCCAATGCCCTGGATCAACTAATCCTTAGTCCCACCAGGGGATCCAATATCCTAGACCTGGTCATTACCAACATGGGAAATCGATGCTCCACACCTATGGTCACCCCCTTGTTGATCAGGTCTGACCATAAACTAATCACCCTTGACATCCACATCCCACCCCCACCCCCCAGTAAGGAAACCTCCATAAAAAACTTCTCCAAAGCCAGGTTCATGCTACTCAAGTCAGAAGTGACAAACTCCATGACACCCATGCAGACGGGAACTGAAAGTTTGACTGCTGAATCCTACACTAAGGCACTGTACGAGCACATCCACTCGTGCATGAACCCTGCCATCACCAAAAGAACCAAGACGCTCTCCTCCAAAAAAAGTAAGCCAATCTGGTGGTCCCTTGCCATAAACAAACTTTACAACAAAAGGAAGAAACTTGCAGAAAAGAGGAAAATCCCAGGATGCAAAAAACTCCATTACCAGCCTCAGTAAGAAGCTGAGATCCCTCATAAAATCCTCCAAAGCTAGTTACAAAAATAAAATTGCCAAAGATTACAAAGACAACCACAAGGTATTCTATAGCTATGTCAAGAATCTAAATGGCAATGCTCAGATCTGCTCTGAGCTACAACAGAATGGCATTAAATATACTGATCCCAAGGATATTGCCAATATCCTGGCAGATCAATTCAGTGCAAACTTTACCCCCCCTCACCCCCTAAAGGGCCCATCTCAATACCGAAAGATTGCCAAATTCCGGTAATAATGGCCACACAGGTAAAAAACACACTCTCCAAAGCTAAGAATACAGCATCCATGGGACCAGAGGACATCCCAGGCTGTGTACTACATGAACTACAAAATGAACTGGCACCTCACCTAAGTGTCATGTTTAATCATAGCCTCACCTCAGGCTACATGCCCACTGAGTGGCGCACAGCTACAGTTATCCCACTCCACAAGGGGGGATCCACCTTGGATCCCTGGAACTATCGCCCCATCAGTCTGATGATCCTGATCTGCATGGCCATGGAATGTGTTATCATGGAACTTATAAACAAAGACATTGGCAACTTTCAAACACTGGACCCCACGTAGTTTGGGCTTGTGAAGGGCTGATCTTGTCTCCTGAACCTGACTGACTTCTTCAAATCAGTCTCCAGAGCCGTGGACAAGGGTAAGGTGGCCCACACAGCCTATCTGGACCTCACCAAGGCCTTCGACAGCATCCCCCATTCTGGAATCATAGATAAACTTGCTAAGCTGGGCATTAATCCCTATGTCACGCGATGGGTTGCTAAATGGCTTACTGACAGAATCCACACTGTAAAAGTAGCCAACTCGAAATCCAGCTCCAGACAAATGAAAAGTGGAGTACCTCAGGTTTCAGTCCTGGGACCACTCTTGTTTGGCATCTACTTCTCTGAAGT
>NC_056746.1:384709253-384826753 GCF_019279795.1 Protopterus annectens
TGTGCCCGTCTCCTATAATTATTATTGCAGCATCTGCAATTGGCATTTTTATTGCCATTATATTTCAAAGTTCACCTGTTTTCATTCCTGAGGTTAAATACACATTTACTAACGTCAACTTCTCTTGGCCAAGAAACCCCTTAGCAGCAATAAATCTGCCTTTATCATCAGTTACCTGATTCTTCACTTTAAAATTAAACATCTGGGAAAATGAAAGTATCACTCACTCCCCGTCTCCTTTCCATGAGTATGCTGAAGCCTCTTCCATAGTGACCGTTGATCTCTGCTGATGCTGTACTCTATTGAGGTATGTTTCCAGAAGGAGCAGCACTGCTGGTATTTACTTTCTTGACTACTGCACATATCCTGGTTCTCCTTATGGGTTATTGATGCCATTGACATTTCATGAAAGTAGTGACCATCTTAAGTTACTTTTTAACTCTGATATATCATTAAGTATCTACATCCTCATCATATTCTTATCGATCAGTATAACCAGCCTACTCTTCCTTCGGCTTCCACACCTACCCTCTAGCTTCTTCTTCTTTAACTGCTTTCCTCCTCTTCTTCAGCCCAGTCCATTCTGTTTCCTGTTTATGGTTTTCTGTCCTGTCACAGCTCATTCAATAGCAGGTCCCCTCTGCCCTCAGTTTTTTTTAACTCTTCTCCAACTTTCATTCCTCCACCTACTTTTAGCCCAGGGCTTCCCGACTCTTAATTGCAAACTATTTCCCAAGCTATGCAGATAAATACAGAACTTTGTGATTACTTCTAAGGTGAGAGACACTGCTTCTTTATGATGGTCTCCTCAGGTATCTCTGCACACCAAGGACGTAGGTGTTGCATACATTTTATGCTTTGGAGATAATGAACCTGCCTCACCCCCAACTTTCATTCAGTGTCTTGATATTTAATCACTTATATACATATATTTGCCCCTATTTTCTTCCAGCTGATATAGCTAAAATCATCTCTCAGGTTACAAAACTTGAATCATTCTGCAAACGCCCATTAATTGATATCAGCATCAAATTTAATTTAACTGGCACAATAAATATTCAACATTTTTAATAAAACTTATAACATTTACTTAATAATTTATCAGTAAATGTTTTACTTTCTTTTAACTTTTAACAGGGAAACACATTCTTTGCAGAACAACTTTTCATATTTTGTCGTACAGTCACCTTTTTAAACCAAGGCACTTTGCACAGAATTGTTATTATCTGTTAGCTACTTTTTCTTGAACTTGTCCTTGGAGTTCATTTTGATATCACAACTTGTACCTACTTCTCCATATAGAAATACATATAGATAATTCCCTTATCTCTCATTTCTTCTATTACGAAATAAAAAGCAGTTTATCTAATGGAATATGTCATTTCAGCTGTCCATTCATTTGTTACACCTATTCTCCATTATTAGCGCACAGCTCGTACCCTTCAAGATGATTGCTGTTTAAACAGAGGAAATAATTTTCTATTAGATGCATCAATTGCTGGGACCTATTGTTCAAAACTTGCTGATTCTTCTATTGACATCTCAGTCACTGCTCTTCAATCTTCCACTGTTCCTTTGTTCATTTACTTACTTAGAGCTAGTCCAGCTTCTTTTGGAACTGTAGATATTGCAGTATTACCCTGAAAAATACCCTTATTGTTATAGGGTATAACAGTCTGAACTTTGTATTTGCTTACTGGCATTGTCTCGTCACTGGAATAAAATTTGCTCTTATTTTCCTGGTCAGCTAAAAGTAATCTTGAAATAAAAACTCATTTCACCATCCAAAATAAGTTATTTCCCGGTTTTCATTGTGTGACCAAGATTTTCTCTTTTAAAGAAAAAGTTAAAATTGATCAGTGTTCAGCCTAGGGCTTTCATTTACCATGCACTATGGCCTCTAAGATATGTTGTGCACCCTTTCATTTTTTTCCCCACTGAGCTTATACTAATCCATTGGGGAAGCATACTTTTTACCATTTTGTAGACAGTGTATTCCCTTGAGCTATTCTGGTACACTAGTATTACTCACATTTTTCTAGTGCTCTCTATCTTGACAACTGGGCATTCAAAAAGTATTGATGGGCCTCTGAGGCTTCCCTGCAGGTCTTAAGGTCCACATTCTCCTCTCCCAAATGTCTGATTACATTAGAGTGGTCACTGAGCCCCATGCTTATTTTCTGCACTTTTCTTTAGTCTGATATACATGTTAAGGCATCTTCATATCCTTGAGTAACTGAAAAATAGCTTCTAAGGGCATCTTCTGCTGCTCACTATGATCATTGGCATCTGTGTCTGTAACTAACACACCAATCTTATTGCTGGGTTCACCTGACATCACCTTCAGACCTTCACATTTGTTTTTAATGTTTTTGTAGCTTTCTTCTTCACAATTTCCACTGAAATGTGCATCATGAGGAGATTGTTACTATTTGTGGGAGGTTGCACAATGGTCAATTCATTGCTCAGTGTTGTTAGTGCTCACTGCTGGGTCACCATACAGGAATACTCCAAAATAACTTATTTCTTGATCAGTAATGGGATTTAATCAATAAATTTATTTAGAATACATCCCAGTTTTTGGAATCTAATTGTATATGCTAAGGATATGTTTATTTTTTAGCACCTTCTCCTTATTGCTGACCATCACTTACCACCAGCTTTTCTATTCAACCTAACCAATGTCCAAGGCTGGTGAGGAGATCAAGGATGATGGTGCAGTGTCCTGCTGTGGCTGTTTGGTATGTTCTAATCCCCTTCTACCCCACAGCAGCCTTCTGAGGTCTGTAATTGCTGCCCATGGAAGTGCATGCACATGTCCACTTATACAAAATCTCTTGTCCAAGCGGTGTACCACTTGCAGTGCAGGCCTCTTCTGGCTCTTAATGCAGCCATTGCAGTGAGTCTATGCAACTTCCTTTTCCAATGATGGACAAGTCGGCATTAGCCTATCAATCTCACCCCCCTATTCAGTCTGTCCAGTGTCCATGCTGCTAGTCAAATACAGGTAATCTAGGACATAATAAAAGCTTTATTCCTCTACACCATTGGACCAGACTGGTGTGGAATATGGTTTGAGATTATTATAGCTTTATGAGGTATAAGAGGGTCTATTTCCTATCTATACACATAAAAAGAGCATAATTGCGTAGTACTTGACTTTGCAACCCAAATGTACATTTTGTCAGGGAATGCAATAGGGAAGGACTATTAATTTCTTGTACACCTATAAAGGAACAGCTGCTTAAGTTGCACTGTTTAGCGACTGGGGGGGTTCTCTTCTTTGCTTATTCAAGATGGCTCTGATTCTGGGAGCAGCAGATGAGCTTTGACATGTTAATGGAATGTTTATAATGACAAAATATATATTATATTAGAAAGGGGAATGTTATAAAAGATTTAGACATGTTTGGCACTAGAAACTGTTAAAAAAAACAAGAAAAAACTCAGAATACCTCCTTTGTAAGGGATGGTCTCACTCTCTCTCTCTCTCTCTCTCTCTCTCATTGGATACTTTCATGGATAATGTTGTTAATATGTGCTTCACTAGATTGTTTTATAGCTTGTGTTTTGATGTTGTAATTACAGTTGCATTTCTGGAAACAAATTTAAGTTATTTATATTTTTAATGGTTATTTTTTTCTTCCTACAATGGGGTTTGATATGAGCATAGTAGTTATAACATCTATGTATGCCATATCTCACTAACCATTTTCTCAGGAAATTTTAATTGTTTGAGCAACTAAAGTAAAAGTAGCTCAAGCTGATTTTTTTCTACATTAACAGAAATAACCAGACATTGCCTTCCTCCAGGAAATGTATTTAATTTAAGTTGAACATAGGAAGTCATTAAGGCTAACATACTATTGTCTTTTAGTGGCTTGGTATTAGGCCTAGCTCAATGCTAGGGAGGTTGAGACTCAGGATTAATATATTGCAATTTGGGCAAGTTTTAGCTGTATCAAAATTACAATTATCTGTCTGCCCCTCTTGGGTCATCATGTCTGGACCTAAGTTTGAAGATGGCTGAATTGATGATGTTCAATCATGGTGTTACATTATTTGTGTGTGACATAAATTTGGTGAAAGACAGTAGTGATGTCTAATCTGTATCAAAGAAATTTGCTGTCCCTGCCTTTAGTAATGTTTAGTAGTCTATATAAAGAATGTGACCATGACAAATGCAAACACATACACACACTTGTGTTTGCTTTAATAAATGACAAAGATAGTATCAAACATTGCCATAAAAACAAACAAACAAACAAACAAAAAATATACCACAGAGAGAGTCCCAAGTATTGTCTGACTTTGCAGTATTCAGTGTATATTTGAAGTTCCGCCCAGACAGTTTGGATAGGCATTTGTGGCTTGACTCATACTGTTGCGTAGAAGATTCTTGAAGTGTTCTGCCAATCTATTAGATAACAGGTGAATGTGAGAAACTATCCATCAGTGCTCAGTGGGATATATATTCAAGGATAGAGTGAGGAAAAACATTCCACTTAAGCTAGGTGGATTAATAGTGAGGAATCACTGAGGGTTTTGCAGGACTAGAATCTGGGACTGCAGCAAAAGAGTTGGGGTACCCAGTTAATTTAGTGGCCTTTAAGCAACCTAAACATAATGTCCAGTAAGTTCTTGTTGGTATAGTTCACTGAAGTTCAAGGTTTTTGAGAACCCACTAGTAATTTAGTGGTCCTGTTCCTTAAGATGAGACAGATGAAAACAAATAAGATGGTGTCCAGGCTGAGGGATAATATGGAAGGCAGAGCTCCCATGTTGGATGTCTGATACTAATCAACTGATTAACAAGTTGTTTAGAGCTCTCCCAGCATGAAACTTTGGAAAACAGCCATCAAAAGACATTTATTCGGGTAAACTTCAGTGAGTGGATAGTCATTACACTACCTAGATATCAACAAAGAAGAAATCTGGAAAAACAAAGAGAAAATCAGCTGGGAAAGAGAAGAAAGAACTCTGGTAGGGAACAGCCTTGCACATGTTCAACAAAAAGCAGTTCAAGTTTCAGCCTTAGTATAGGTGATGGCTTCCAGTAATATAGAAGAAAAATAAATCTAATGCATTCAGAGATATTTAAAGCTGCCACTGCTGAGGTAATCTATGTTTAAAGAAACTCATTTAAAAAAAGGCACTTAATATCAGCCAAAGTTATACTGTTAATTGTGATTCTGTATAATAACCCATATTCTTGGAGTGATAGCTGTATAAAAAACAAAAGGTATAAAATCCAATAATTAATAGTAAAGATAACTAAACTACAAGTAAACCAATTCCCTTTTATATAACAGTTTGAATAGAAATCCTATCCAAACTCCCCTTCTAATTTTCTTTTTATTCTCTTAAAACTATTGATGTTAGTTGATGTTTCAAGTCTACTTTGTTTCATTGAAAGCTCATTTCACTGAATTTGAATTCACCCTGACCAAATCGCTGAAACCTCAAAGTACTGAAAACTCATTTCACCGAATCTCATTTCCCTGAAGTGAAGTACTGGCACTGTGTAGAGTATTGTAAGGCAAGTAAAAGGTATATGCCCTTTTCCCCACTTTAGTGTGATCTTGGAGTTAGTATACATCATTAGGGGGAGTGTAGGCGGCACAGCCCCCCACCTAGTTTGGTTTTATATTTCACTGAAAGCTTCAAAACAATACATTTTAAACCATAGGCATGCATACTTACAGCACCAATGACTAACTCTTTCCAGAAGCCAATATATACCCAAAGAAAGTGGGGAGCTATGCTGCCCACACACCCCCAATGTGGGGGCTGTGCTCCTCACACCCCCCAACTATATTTACTAACTCCAGGATCGCGCTACATTGGCGAAAAGGGCATACACCTTCTACTTGCCTTCAGTGGCAGCTGGTGGCTGGAGGAGACAGCTGAATGGGTGGGGCCAATGGGAAGGGGTATGGCCAACTAGAAAGGGGTGGAACTATGCTCAAAACCGCAAAAACTGAGACTTTAATTAAATACTCTATTCTGGGTACCAAATCGCCATTATGAGAGTCCAATCAAGACAAAATGAAGCGTAGAAGAAAAAAAACATTTCAATGCATTGGCTGCATCACAGCTTACTTAATATCTAGATGGAAACAAAAAGGTTGTGAGGCATGAAAAAAGAAATTACTTTTTAAATACATTACTGGAATGCCAGTAAAAATCAAGTATAAAAAAACAAGCAGCACTCAACTCAAATCACTTCTCCTTGCACTGCAGTTCTAATTATAATTTATATTCAGTTTTATAAAAGTATCAAGTAACATGCTGAAAGTAGCAATCTCTGTGATACCCCACTTGTAAAAATGTTTCTTATCCAAAAAAGACCTGCTGCCTGGCAACAACTTTTGACTTGTTTTGTGGGGTAAACATGATCAAAGTAAAAAATGAACAGCAAACAAGAAACAAGCTCAAGATAAATTACTTAAAGGATTACTGCACAGGTTATGGACCACACATGACGGATTGGCATTCTGTTTAGTTTATGGGTAAAGCCTGCAAAGATGACTGCATGTCTCCAACAAATGTAATGAGCTTCTGAAAATACTGTAATCCTGTCCTTTATTACAAATACTGTCATATGCATTTCAATACCTAAGGCTTATACGCAATCTAGTTATGTAAATATTCTCTGCATGGCAACAACAAAAAGGCTTTCAATGTTGGTAATTCTTTAAGAGCATGCTTATTAAAGCTTAATTGGATCTTACAGTCTCAGGCAAGCTTACCTGATGGTCATTAAAGCATTACAACTTAAACACAGAGCAACAGGGTCTGCAACAACATGCATTTTCTGAATAAGAAAAGCATAAATCAACAGAAAACCAGAACATTCTGCAAAATCAAGGACAGATGAAATGCCACTGTAGTACTTGTGTCTACTTTGGATGGGAGGATACTCTGCACACTAACACTGCATAACTGCTCCTTCCCTTGTTGGACACATCCAGAGTCACTACGTGAGGGAGTGGGGTGCAACAAGTATGTCACAATTTGAATTGTCTCTGGCTGACAGTGATGGCCCTGACACATTTACCATACCTCTCAACCTCAGAGCAAGAAATCTGGACAAAGCCATAAATAGAAGTGGGGCAAAGGCCCAAAAATAAGAACAATTTTTAAATATTGCTCTTATAAACTTAGAAAGATAATGGGATAGTATGTCTTGCATTAGTATAATTTTTCTAAAAGGTATGAAATCTGAAACGCAAATGTCTGTCATTATTTTCTAATTTCATTCTTTAATGATTTACCACTAATTTGCCAAAAAAACACAATTTTATGAAAAACGGACCAAAAATGTGATGCAAAAATATAAAATAGCCACACAATACAGCTGAGAACCTGTCAAAGAAGGGATTCTTTTTTAAATATTAGTACTGTTAACTTGAGCAGATGACAAAATAAGAGAATCTCCAAGCATTTCTGAAATAAAAAGTAATCTATTACTCTGATCATTACAATTATTTATTAATTGTAAACCCTCCATGTTTTCTTCCAAATTTGCCATTTTGCGGAGGGATTATTAGGGGGAGAGCAACATTTTAAGTCAAAATCGAGAACAGTTGAGAGGTTTGGATATGCCTAATTCTATAAAGCAATTTATGTGCTTATACCTCTCAACCTCTTAATGCAGGAAATCAGGACAAGGCCAAATATATTGGGGGAACATACAAACAGTACTAAAAATTGCTCTTGTATAAGCTTAGACAGTTGACTGAATAACAGGTCTTGCTTTAGCATGCATGTTCTGAAAGGTATGAAGTCTGAAACTCAATATGTGCCATTATTTAGTGACTTCATTCCTAAATGATTTGCCAGAAAACCACAAATGTTATGAGGAACAAACCAAAAATAAGAAGCAAAAATCTATTCATTCT
This sequence comes from Protopterus annectens, assembly GCF_019279795.1. Lineage (NCBI taxonomy): Eukaryota > Metazoa > Chordata > Ceratodontiformes > Protopteridae > Protopterus > Protopterus annectens. The sequence continues at coordinate 384,717,158 of NC_056746.1, forward strand.
GCAAAAATATGGACAGTTGAGAGGTATAGTTCAGCCAGGGCTGAGTTTGTCACCCTTCCCCCTCACAAAATCATGGTTGAATGGGGCTTCCCCCCACAGCTTTTCCAATGTCCCATTACTTGGCTATTTCACCCCATTTACCATAAACACTGTAATGTGCATGCTGATTTACTTCTATGAAGATTTGGATTTCATTTAAAAGTTTTATTTTACATTTTACAGCACAAACACTAATCGACATCTGCTAAACAAAGCAATGCAGTTTCACAATGAAAATAGACTTAGGATTAAAACTTCTCTGCCCTGGAAACTCACATTCATTGAAACAGCATTGAAACCCACATTCAAAGAAAATACATCTGGCCAGTGGCAGATAAAGATTAACTTCAGGCTGTTTTCAAATCATAGGCCCCTTGCACAGGAAACATACATGTGTTCTTTGATACACCTTCCTGACTGTTAAATTATATTCCTTGTGTAATACAGTACAGTTGTTAGAAGGCATTTTAAATGTATTGTTTTGAACATTTTTTCAGTAAACAATGAAACAAAATGCATGCACCAATAATGACAAAACTGCTCAATTCAGAACATTTCCATCATAAAAGTCTACTCAAACTTCTGCAATCCACCAGTATCAGTAAATATGCACAATCTCTGCAGAAGTAAAAGTCATCTAAATAATTCCACATTAAAGAGATGTGTAACTAATGAAGAGGTTACTGCTAGCACACAACTTTATATTTCATTGTTTCATCTACAAAGTGCCTGTTGCTCTTGAGGAATAAATTGCCTATGCTACATTAAAAAATGATAAGCTAGTAATATTGCAATAGGGAATGGATGACAAACTGATATCAGGTTCATTGTTACTAGGTATCTCCGCCAAAGAGGACATTCTCAGGACTGCAGCATCCACCCCCTTTAAAAGTACAACACAGTACAGTATCAGTAATGCATCTATGTATTGTGGGAGTAGAACCCACAGTCTTCTGCATCAAAACCAAGTACACTACCTGTTGTGCTATTAACAATGCAAACAGACACAGCATAAGCAGCATTAAACTTATCTTCAAGCTCTTAGCTCCTTGTAAAATGCACTCGACACTCAACTGTATCTCTCAATTGTGAAGCACAAGAAATCTGGAAAAAGCCAAAATATATGGGGGAGGGACAAAAGCCCAAAAACTAGGGACACATTTTAAACATTGCTTGCATAATCTTGGAAAGTTGCTAAAATAAAATGCTGTGTTACCACCATGCATTTCACTGCCAAGGCTTGAACCCAGAACCCTGTGTACTACAGTTAGAGCAACATACCACTATGTCAAATCAGCTGCTTCTTGAAAGACAGATAGACTGAAACTTAAATGGCTATCATTTAGTGAATTCACTTCTCACCATAGCTCTCAACTTCTTAGCACAAAACACCTAGATGAAGCCAATAATGGGGGAATACAACTCCCAAACATATTCAGTGAATTCAGTTCTCACCATAACTCTCAACCAGTTAGCAAAAAAAAACCTGGACAAAGCCAATAATGGGGAAGTACAGCCCCAAAAATTGGGACAAATTTAAAATAGTGATCTTATAAACAGACAATTGCTAGAATAAAAGGCTTTGTGTTACCATGTACTTTCTGAAGAATATGAAGTCTGAAACTTAAATGCCTGTCATTATTTAGTGAATTCAAAATCCAGAAAAAAAACACAGATTTTATGAGGAACAGAACAAAAATATGAGGCAAAAATTTCAAAAGTGGTGGTGGCTAGGGAATTCAAGCTCTTGCTACCTATTCCCAAGGTACAGGTTTTGAGCCTAGCCACCATGTATATTTCCTGACTTCTTCCTAGCTACAGGGGCATTACACACACACACACACACACACACACACACACACACACACACACACACACACACACACACACACACCCTTCATAAGCATAAACAATTACCTGCAGAGTTTCAGTCCAAAACTGCAGCTTTGTTAATTCCAGTCAAGCCCTGCTCCAGAACTTCAAAATGAAGCTCCGACAAGGGAGAGCCAAAGTCCTGCCCTTCCCATGAGAGCAGGCTCTAGCCTGCAGACGTTGCAGTCAGATCCCCTTTGTTAGGATAAACAAGTACCTGCAGAGTTTCAGTCCAAAACTGCAGCTTTGTTAATTCCAGCCAAGCCCTGTTCTAGTACTTCAAAATGAAAGCCCCCCGCTAGAGAGAGCCAAAGTCCTGTCCTTCCCATGAGAGCAGGCTCCAGCCTACAGATGTTGCAGTCTGATCCCCTTCCAGTCTATGCAGTTGTAACTGTATAGACTTCTGGAATCTCTGTATGCAGAATGCTGTCTTTCTAATCTGGACTGGTTCACCAGCAGTCCGGATTCCTGAGTGCATGCCTGGGTTCCAGGAATGCTGATCATGCATGCATGGAAGTCCGGTATTTGTGTTTTTTTTTTAATTTCTTTTTTAGTTTTTCTTTTAATCTTAAATTTTGTTTTTATTTGCTGGGGGGGGGGGGCTGCACTCCAATAGGATGAGCCACCACTGCTTGCCTTACAGTACTGTACACAGTGCCAGTGCTTCACTTCAGTGAAATGAAATTCACTGAAATGAGTTTTCAGTAATTTGAGCTTTCAGCGATTTGGTCAAGGTGAATTCAAATTCAATGAAATGAGCTTTCAATGAACCAAAGTAGACCCATATATATATATATATATATATATATATATATATATATAGCGGTCTGCAGATGTGAAACAACATTAACTACACAGACACACACACACACACACACACACACACACACACACACACACACACACACACACACACACACACACACACACACGTATATATATATATATATATATATATATATATATATATATATATATATATGTATATATAGGTCTATGTCACGTAATTGAATATAACCAAAATGGTGGTACAGTAGTACACAAAAATCACAAATAAATCCAGAAAAAAACACTACTGTTGTGAGTCCACAATCCAATTTATTCCAAATGTAAAACACAAGTAAAATTTTGCGCTTTTGTCAATGCCAGTTGACTTCATCAGAATAACCCAATCACAATGTAATGCTTTCTTGTGGCAAACTGCTTAAACTAAGCAAGGGATTTAGGTTTTTATAGCATTCATACTTCTGTATTGATTGAAAATTCTGTAAATGTTTTTTTAAAAACAAGTTTTAAATGTGTGAGGTGTAACAGCCAATCATTGCCAAGCTTATACTATTTAAATATTTTCTTATGTTCATTGGGTTACACTGATGAAGTCAACTGGCATTGACGAAAGTGCTAAATTTTACTTGTGTTTTACATTCGGAATAAACTGGTAGTGCTTTTTTCTGGATTTATTTATGTCACATAACTGAACCACTCTTCTCCAAAAATCTTTTCGTAGAGATGACAAGAGTGAAATGTTCAATAAAGTGAATGTTCAAATCAGCAAAAAATACTATAGGGAAAGGAAGCATTTGGCCATGAACGACACACACGCCACAGTATGTCAAACCCACCCAATGGGAGGCTGTACCCTCCACATCCCCCCAACTATATATACCAACTCTGAGATCGCACTACAGTGGGGGAAAAGGGCAGTTTCCCAACATTAGCCAGCTACTCCCTTTCCCAGTGGAATTTTTTGTGATGTGAATGTTCGCTTTGTTGAACATTCACTCTTTTTGTCATATATATGAAAAGAGTTTCGGTGAAGTGTGGTTCGATCATGTGAAGTAGTATAAGTGTGTATGTGTGTGTGTTGTGTGTTTGTGTGTGTGTGTGTGTGTGTGTGTGTGTATATATATATATATATATATATGTGTATATATGGGTCTACTTCTTTTGACCTAACTTTCATTTGCCTGACACTCATTTGCCTGACCCCATTTGACTGAAATTTCATTTGCCTAACACTTCATTTGCCCAACACTTCATTTGACTGACAATTATTATTAGCAAGAAAATGGAATATGCCCCTTCCCCAGTGGGGAAGTTTACTAAGCAATATTTCATCAAAAGTTAACAATATCATATGAAATGAAGTGGGGGGCACACTTGATATAGTTATAATATGGTCTATAGACAGAACTTGATTTTAGATATTTATTGTATTTATTATAAAATTGTAATAGATAATTTCATTAATTTATTTATGATATATTTTGTTGCATCATTATTATCAGCCATTATAATAAGTCATACAGTGATTATATTATAATGATACCAGACCAATGTATTGTTCATATCTTGCTCCATAGATACTAAATAGAATGGTCATCTCCAAAATGCATTATATAACTTTTAACGGGTCTCCTTCTAATGACCGAAACGACGATTCGCCGACAGTGAAATAACCGACACGAAACGACCGACAACGCAGTTGACCGACACGCTCGAATCCCGACAGACGGAAGACCGACAAGGGGAATGTGTAAACGCGACCTGGTAAGTATGCGATAGTGAGGGATTTAGGAGTAGGGAGCGGACAGGTAAGTGTGCAATACTCAGGGATGTAGGGTTAGGGTGTGTGATAGGTGAGTGTGCGGTAGTGTCGGAGTTTGGGGTTGGGGTGTGTAAGTGAGTTAGGGTTAGGGTGCAGGTAGGGAGAGTGTGCGTAGTGTCGGAGCTTGGGGTTGGTGTGTAAGTGAGTTAGGGTTAGGGTGCAGGTAGGAGAGTGTGCGTAGTGTCGAGCTTGGGGTTCGGGGTGTGTAAGTGAGTTAGGGTTAGGGTGCAGGTAGGGAGAGTGTGCGGTAGTGTCGGACCTTAGGGTTAGGGTTTGGGTTAGGGCTAGTGGATATGTGTTGTAGTGTACTGTGTTGTTTACGTGTAGTGTGTCAGTGTTATGGTGTTCGGTGTTTCGCGTTGTCGGGTTTGTGTGTTGTCGGTTTTCTGGCGTCGGTTATTTCACTGTCGGCGAATCGGCGTTTCGGTCATTAGAAGTAGACCCCTTTTAACATACTAAGTATTTATTTATTTTTTAAAAGTTTAGTTTATTTTAGAGCAATGAATTTATAAGTGAATATGAACTCTGAATGGCTTGTCAATCTAGCTTATTTTAGAGCAAGCTTAAAATATGTCATGGTAAACTGAAATGCATTTCTTACATTGTGTTTCTGTATCGCTTTAAAAGATTTCAATGAATTTAAATGCATAATTGCATAATTGAATTAGTTAATTGATTGAATAATGAATTACTTTTTACTATATAAACTCTAGTTTCATTAAGTTGTATATTGTCTGAAGAAGCGTATCTGGAGATACGCGAAAGTGCTCACCTCTTTCCCTAAATAAATTGTTTTATTTTTACTTAAAAACGTGGAGAGTCTGAAGTTTATGCTGTACATTTGCTATTGTTCTATTTAACTAAAGACTCTTTAGCTGTCGAGATTCGTTTGGTTTTTTATATATAGCTGCTGCTATTTTGCTTGGCTTTTTTGGGATCTCTACAGCACACGTTATGGCGAATTCAGATGTTGAACTGGATTACAATCCAGAACCGAGGAAATTGTCCAACGAACAACAATGGACTGCTATCACTACTTGTAAGTTGAATCCTTTATTGGCTCTGGATCTGAATATTCCAGTTCGGAATTTTTCTGAAGTCAAAATTGATAACTTAGAACATTTCAATTCTAAAGTAAAAGTACTGGAGAATGATTTGTACAAATTACAATGAATGATATGGCAACGCAAACACTTGGAAGCATGCCTACATTACAAACTTATACCACGTGGAATGCGTATTCTCTGTATGCCATCATATGGAGATACCCATCCGATGTTACTCAAAAAGTGGCAGGACATAAATATAGAAGCCAGCTACAAATACATGCAGCTATTGATCGATTACTTTAACCCGCTTGAGAAAGAACTATTGTTCAAAGTGAATAATGCTAATAATGAATTGCGGGACAATTTTTCAGAAGATTTTTGCCTCAGAAAGTTAGAGAGTGTGTATTGTCAAGTAAATGCTTATGCAATGAAACTTCAACAAACCAAACTTAAGAAACTCCAGCATGATTTCAGAGACTTTTCAACAGGTGGGGTCTTTGTTTGGCCCAGGAGGTCTGATATTCATCAACCAAGAGAAAACCACGCTCAAAGTTTAGCGCCGTTAGACCATACTCTTTTAGCGCCAGTTCCTACTGGTTCAACGGCAAACTTATCATCAGCCGTTCAAAATGACGCTTCACTAGAAACTTTTACGATGCCTCCAGAGACATTTGCTACAATTGCCAGTACTACATTAATTTCCACTCCACTTCCAAATCAGGAGGCAAATAAAGCTGCTAAATCCTTACAACAAACTGCTGGAGCTATCAATAAACGTCAGCCACAAGATAATGCAGCTTTTTTACCATTACCCATCAGAAAACAGTCGTTTACGCGAGAAAGAAAGAACAGCTGGGAAACCAGAAAAAGGAAATTTTGGTAAGCAAGCACATATCAGCGCAGAAGACAGAAACAATAGAACCACTCTATTTCAATATGTCCAGGTATGAATTAAACACCAACGACATTGACTTACTAAATAATGGCTTGTCTTTTGTTCCCTCGCAAGGGAGCAAACTGTTGGATGTCTTGATTGACTTACGTTTGTTTGCTCATTCTGTAACATTGAAACTGCATTTTTCAGAGGACTCTAAATTAGTAAATAGTAATGTAGCAAATTCTTTTCTTCACAAAAAGAAAAGTTCCTTTGTGCCATCGATGCCATATCATGTTGATTCATTTGTTAAGCTCTGTGAATCAGAATTTTACCATTACTTCTATAATAAGAAAAAGAAATGTGCGTTTTTCAATATGTCAAATGATAGCATGACTTCATTACACAATCTCAGCAATGATTCTTCTTTAACCTTTAGACCAGTAGATAAAGGGGGGGGTATAGCATTGTTCGATACAGTTGAATATGATGTTTTAATGAAAGAAATGCTACATGATGACACTACATATTCATTAATTAGTCAAGCCAAACTAGATAAAATAATCAAAACTATTAATGACGATCTTTATGATTTGCTCATGTGTTACCAGATTCCGAGCAGTTTGTATGAATTTTTTTCTAATGACACACCGGTAGTTCCTATCATCAAAGGGCTACCAAAGATGCATAAGGGAGTTATGCCACCACCTATGCGCCCAATTGTATCTGGAGCTAAATGGATTACTAAAAACATATCCATATATCTAGAGAACACCTTAAGGCCTATGGTTGATGCTATTCCCACAATCCTTAAAGACACATACCAGCTCTTGGATTATTTGCACTCACTTGATTTTACTTTTATACAAGATAAACATCTTCTTATCACAATGGATGTGCAAAGCCTTTTCACTTCGATTCCCAATGATGATGGGATTCAAGCAGTGAGAGAACTATTGCAATATGTTCCCACTATAGATAGAAACAAGGCAATATTGATCTGCCATTTATTAGATTTGGTCCTTGGCAACAATGTGTTTGCATTCAGGGGGAACCTATACCTACAGACCTCTGGTGTGGCTATGGGTACCCCCGTGCAAACACATATGCCAATTTATTTATGCATCATTGGGAAAAAAAACATGTTTTTCAGCACACTTCATTCAGCAAGGTCTTAGTATATAGATGTTTTGTTGATGATATTTTAATTGTATGGGATGGCTCAGTTGAAGAATTTATTCTTTTTAAAGAACATTTAGAAACCACGACTAATGTTCTTAAATTTACTGTTGAAACATCATATATATCAATAAACTTTTTAGATGTGACTCTAAATATTAGAAATGGGAGATTAATGTCAACACTATATAAGAAAAGCTGTTGGAGAAACACAATTTTGAAGTATGACAGTATGCACCCGCATCATATTTTTAAAGGGATTTTAAAGAGCCAATTCAGTAGATTGAATAGAATTTGTGCTGATAAAAATGATTTGTTAAGAGAGGCAAATAATATGATGAATATGTTTTTAGATAGAGGCTATGACTATAATTTAGTAATGAATGTTATGAACAATACTTTACATAATGACAACTTAATGGCCATTAGCTCTAAGCATAAGAATTCCCTTACACCTTTCTTTAGAAAAGATGCTGATAGCAATTATGAGAGGGTATCCTTTGTAACCACCTATTCTAATGATTTTCAGAATATTAAGAAAATATTATCTAATAATTGGAAGGTTTTACTGACAGACGAATTTACACTAAAACTAGTAGGTAGAAATCCACACATAACATATAGGAATAATAAAAATTTGAAGTCTATATTGTGTGATAGACCTGATTTAAGTAGTAAAGTTCAATTAATGCTAAGGCATCCTCTGGGGACCTATCCTTGTCAGCACTGCAATTATTGCAAATACATTACAAAGTCACAAGATTTTGTACATCCTGAGTTTTCTTATGTATTCAAACCAAGATTTAGAGCCACTTGTGACACTTCAGGCCTAATATATTTAGCCACCTGTGAATGTTGTCCAGCGTTTTATGTAGGCCTTACTAAAAGGAAATTGAAAAGTAGAATCTATAATCACCAGTATGATATTAAAACAAAATGAACTAAGTGCCCTATGGAAGCACATTATATCTAATCCATCACACTCTTTTGTATTTAGAGTATTACAAACAGTGGAACAGAATGCCAGGGGTGGTGATTATATAAATTTGATAGAATTGAATGAATTGAAATGGATTTTTAGGCTTAAAGGTCATTATTCTCCGGGCCTAAATAATTATGTCACAATAAGGTCTTTCCTCAATACACGCAGATAGCTATGTTGATATTCAGCTTTTTCAATATTATCTGTGTCTGGCTTTTAATATGCTGCAAGAAATATTATCTCTATTCATGAGCTTTGATTCTGTTTATTTATTTAATACTTAATGTTCATGCTTCTTTATAAGTTATTGATGAAATTATTAAAATATTATAATGTTGTTTTTGATACTTATTTTTTAAAATTTATGAACTTATAAACAATGTTCTGATTTATTGCATTTAATGTTTACTATAACTCCGGTTTTTAAATAAGTCCATTATATCTATTGATATAGTTATAATATGGTCTATAGACAGAACTTGATTTTAGATATTTATTGTATTTATTATAAAATTGTAATAGATAATTTCACTAATTTATTTATGATATATTTTGTTGCATCATTATTATCAGCCATTATAATAAGTCATACAGTGATTATATTATAATGATACCAGACCAATGTATTGTTCATATCTTGCTCCATAGATACTAAATAGAATGGTCATCTCCAAAATGCATTATATAACTTATAACATACTAAGTATTTATTTATTTTTTAAAAGTTTAGTTTATTTTAGAGCAATGAATTTATAAGTGAATATGAACTCTGAATGGCTTGTCAATCTGGCTTATTTTAGAGCAAGCTTAAAATATATCATGGTAAACTGAAATGCATTTCTTACATTGCGTTTCTGTATCGCTTTAAAAAATTTCAATGAATTTAAATGCATAATTGCATAATTGAATTAGTTAATTGATTGAATAATGAATTACTTTTTACTATATAAACTCTAGTTTCATTAAGTTGTATATTGTCTGAAGAAGCGTATCTGGAGATACGCGAAAGCGCTCACCTCTTTCCCTAAATAAATCGTTTTATTTTTACTTAAAAACGTGGAGAGTCTGAAGTTTATGCTGTACATCTTTTTGTCATATATATGAAAAGAGTTTCGGTGAAGTGTGGTTCGATCATGTGAAGTAGTATAAGTGTGTATGTGTGTGTGTTGTGTGTTTGTGTGTGTGTGTGTGTGTGTGTGTGTATATATATATATATATATATGTGTATATATGGGTCTACTTCTTTTGACCTAACTTTCATTTGCCTGACACTCATTTGCCTGACCCCATTTGACTGAAATTTCATTTGCCTGACACTTCATTTGCCCGACACTTCATTTGACTGACAAGTATTATTAGCAAGAAAATGGAATATGCCCCTTCCCCAGTGGGGAAGTTTACTAAGCAATATTACATCAAAAGTTAACAATATCATATGAAATGAAGTGGGGGGCACAACCCCCACAACTATATATTCTAACTCCAGGGTTGCACTACAGTGGGGAAGGGGGCATATTCCATTTTCTTGCTAATAATACTTGTCAGTCAAATGAAGTGTCGGGCAAATGAAGTGTCAGGCAAATGAAATTTCAGTCATTTGGTCTCAGGCAAATGGGTGTCAGGCAAATGGGAGTTAGGTCAAAAGAAGTAGACCCGTATATATATATATATATATATATATATATATATATATTTTTTTTCTATATAAAATATCACCATCCTGTAAGCAGAACCTAAAATAAAAAGGACTGAAATCATAACTGAGGATTCTGGAGGAATTATTCCTATATTTTTCCACAGTCTGGCTTATTTTGTTTTATTTAATTGGACTGTGATACTTTGATTTTGTTATATTTTGGGGCTGTGATTTGTTTGGCTGAGATTTTATTTCATTGGATTTTACTCTCTGCCTCCTGGCTAGCCATCTTTTCAAATATCCTGAAACATAGCAGGGCTAACTGGGAACCACTATGGTTGCAGTTTAGAAATCCTAACCCCAAGGGGGTTTATATACAAAAGGTAAGAAGAACCAGGGATCATCCTTGGAGTACTTTGTTCATCTTGGATCACTAAGTTCGTTTGTCCAAGTGGGTTTGATCCATACCCTGAATGTAACCGGTGGTTTGAACAGTTTTAGATACACATATAGACTATATATATATATATATATATATATATATATATATATATATATATATATAGATCCCCTTCTAATACTTGAATGGCCATATCTTCCAATTTAATTTTCGCAAGCCGAATATCACAAAAATGAAATACCCAAATGGCAAATGTTTCCATTCCCTTTTCTACACTGTAGTGAGATCCTGGAGTTGGTATAATTAGTTATTGGATGGTGTGTGGGGTGTAGCCCCCACCTAGGTGGATTTTATTTACTCCAGTGTGTGTTTCATTGAAGTTTGGGCAACTGTTTACTTGCCCTGGGTAAAATTTGCCATTGAGGCATTTTGTTTTCATGATTTTTATCTCGCAAAACTGAAATTCAATGATATGGCTGTTCAAGTATTAGAAGTAGATCCATATATATGTATATGTATTTACACACATATATATGGTTACATGTTAAAAAATTGAACATTTGAAACATCGAACTGCATATGGTTGATGTTTCAAAACATCAGTCTTTTAACATGTCTAAAAGTAAAGGAAAGAAATTAGTTAGAAGACTGTAATGCTGCGCCCCCCTACACCACCCATATGTGGGGGGGGCTGCACCCCCACACACCCCTACTTAAATATACCATCTCTGAGATCGCACTACAGCAGGGAATAGGAAAACTTCCTGTTCCGCACTGTATTCTCAGTGTACTACGATCTCAGAGTTGGTATATTTAAGTAGGGAGTTTGTGGGGACACATGAGGGGTGCAGGGGGCCCCCCTGCATTACAGTCTTCTAACTCATTTCTTTCCTTTACTTTTAGACATGTTAAAAGACTGATGTTTTGAAACATCGACCATATGGTCTCGACCATATGCAGTTCGATGTTTCAAATGTTTGCTCTTTTAACATGCAACCATATATATATGTATATATATATAGAGAGAGATATATATATATATAGAGAGATATATACACACACACACACACACACACACACACACACACACACACACACACACACACACACACACACAAACACACACACTCAGAAAGCAAGATCATCAAGCAGATATTTTATGCAGATTACCTATAAGTATCTTATAAAAAAAAATCAAGAATATAACAGTTATAAATCAGCTGTAATCTCATCTGCCCTATTATGAAAAAGTAGTTTATAATAATATGCATTAATTTTTACCTTTCATACTGCCAAAAAAATCTTATCATTCCATTTAAATGTATGTTTAATCTTTAGGTTCATTAGTAGTTACTAGCCATGCAATCAAGCAGGTAACTGAGGAGACTATCCCAGTTTCCCAATTGCTCCAGACCACTGTTTGATTAAGCAACTTGCTTAAGTGTCACACAGCAGAGAAATAAAGACTGAGGGAATCAAACTCTGGCCTATAGGAATCGGCTTGTTAACAGTTCATAACTTTAAGACTCTGCACTAACTCTATTTTTTTCTATGATCATTTTTTACTTTTTGACTATTTAATGAATCTTAGTGACATATACAGTAAGAAATTATGTAGACACTTTCATAAATAGTTTTTATTTTGTGTTCTTTATTCCTCTATATAAAATGCCAATGTTGTTGTTGTTCTTCTTCTTTCGGCTTTTCCCGGTTAGGAGTCGCCACAGTGGAACTCCAGTCCACTAATGATTGGCAGTAGATTTTTTTACGGGTGCTGAGGTGCCAGCTCGATGCCCAACTTTCAACAGAGGCACGCCCATTTTACACATGTCTTTTGAATGCCACTCGACCATGGGGAGGACATGCAGACTCCACACAGAAGACGCTCCAGCCAAGAATGGAACGGGAGAACCTCTTGCTGTGAGGCAACAATGCTACCGCTGCACCACCGCTGCTCCTCTATATAAAATGCCAATAAAGTATTAAAAAAATAAAGAATAACATTAAAATGCTAAAAAAAAGCTGTTTTTTCTCTAATGTCCATTTTCTTTAGGTTTTCTTGTTCAACTTTGACTGTTTTTCCTTAAATGAACTATCCTACTGAAGTCACTTTGGCATTTGGATGTATCTTGTCCTATTAGATTTTTTTTAAGTTTTCTAATACTATCAAAATAAACTGTTGCATTCATTCATCAGTTTGTCTAGTATTTGTCCTCTCTGTTCATTTTCCTACACACTGCTTACTATCTATATCCTATCCAGTGACTTAGCAGTGAGGTAATTGATTGTACTTGGTCATATGACCTGTAAAGCATTAATAGCAGGACAGTGAAAACAGTGAGAAATCGGGAAGATCCTTTTAAAGTCACATTCTCGATGTATGTTTTCCTGCTTTGTCTGATGAGCTTCTTTTGTTTTTTCACACCTGTGCTCCTTCTATCATGACATGTCACGTGCACTTTTGCTTTCATATACATTTCCAGAATGGTTGTGCACCTTGCCTATTGCCCAAACTTTATCCAGAATGAACACTGTCATCTCTAAGGATATTGGGCACTATAGTATCTGCGTTGTGTTGTATAATTCTTTTTGCTGCCTGTTGCACTCATACATTTTCTTTTGTCTCTTCCATCTCAGCTAATCCTGCTTTATAACTCATCTCCCTTTGTTTTTTACACCTTTCTGCTTTATTTGTCTAGAATTACTTCTGACTGGCCCAGGGCTTTCCTTCTTATTCTTCTACATGTACAGGATTGCATTATTTGTTCTATTATTTCTACATATAAAACTGTTGCATTATTTGTGCTATTACAATTTTTATTGTTAAACTCATGCTTTTTTCTCGGCACCCTTAACCTTATGTAATACATCTGTGTGGACATTTTCTCATCTTCCTTTTGAATAATGCTCCTGAACTCGTATATTTCATGGTTAACAATTTTCTTTGGTTTACAGTGGCCATTTAGTTTATGTATTAGACATTTAACCTTGTATTGTTTCACAAGTGTCATAGCCTTTATTTTGCTATGAGTAAAAATGTAAAGCCTTTAGTCAGTTATATCTTGAATTATGTCATTCAACAGCATTATCATTGAGTCATGCTACCAACTACTTCCTCAGTTAGCATATATTTTGTGTATCTTGGTCTATGCCAAACATTTTTCTTATTATGCATGTGTATTAACTTTATACTTTTACTCCTCAATCTGTCATGGTTTTCTGCATTATATTTCATAGGTATACCTCTTTTTGACACTCTTTAATGAACAAAGTACAACAAAAATCAGCTTGGGATGAGATGGTTAACAAACCATTTTGTTTGCCAGGGATGGCCTGTACTTCTCTTGCCAAGACTTTCACATTCTAGCTAAAGCCTTTGCTGTCCCATAATGCCTTTTTAGACAGAATTTGCTTGCTGGACAGTCTAACCTAATATATTTGAATATGACACACCTTAAAGTGTGTCAGCCTAATGCCCAAATTCTTAACAAAAATGCCCAAACTTGAGGCTCTCCTGCAACTTGAACAGATTCATATTATGTGTAGTTACACAGACATGATTTCAAAGCAATGAAAGCACTCCCTCTTTTCATGAGTTTATTGCTTTTCATTTCTTCACACCTACTGGCAATTATTAGAGAGTATTGGTATTTGTCAAAGATATCATCACATCCCAACAGATTCCTCAGGATACCAAAAACAAACTCTTAGATGTCCAGATCTCTGTAAACACGACTAATAATTATTTCATAACCAACTATAGAACATTTTCTGTGTCCCTCTCTGAACTTGATAGCTATCTTAACACATAAGTGGAAGTCCTGATTAAATACACTCCCTTTCTACTGGGGGACTTCAAGTATTTATCAATAAACTGGCTGACCTACAGTGCCAATAGTGATCATGCCCAAAGCCTCTCTGACTTTACAACTGTTAATACTCTTTTATGAATAGATAACCATCCTACTGGGTAATCAGAACCCTTGATCATTTCCTCACAAATATGGACACTTCTTGCACAACTCCATATGTATCATCATCCCTTGCTAAATCAGACCATAAATCAGTGACCTGTTCCTTTAAAACTGGTGCTACTTTTCCTGCAAATGCCTCTGTTTTTTAAGAACATCTCAAAAACCTTCTTTGGTTACTTGATGGCCTGAATAAACATGCTCTGATGGATCTCATAGCTAAAACCACTGCCCATTCCTCTGACTTGTGCTCTCACTTAAATAGTTGTATCAATAAGACAATCAGTCCCTTCTGTACTAAATATAATGAGAAATTTAAAAACAACCTCTTATGCTGGAAAATCCATATAAATAAATTAAATAACATGAGAAATAAATTACTCGGTCTTTTAAGATGTTTCAGTCAACCCACCTTGTAAATACCATAAGTAATCATTAAGAAGTAAAATGCTGAGTTGTTGTTTTGGCTTTTTAGGGGTTAGGGGGTCGCCACAGCAGAACTCCGGTCCGCTAATGATTGGTAGTTGATTTTTACGTGCCGAGTTACCAGCCCTGATGCACAAAATGCTGAGTATGAACTTAAAATAGCCACTGAAAGCAAACATAACTACAAATCATTCTTTAGCTATTTCAGAAGGTTAAGAACAAACACCAAACAATGTTCAGAACTAATCTGCAAAAACACTGCCCACTTTGAATTAAAGGAAGCAGCTGAGAGCTGAGATCCTAGCTGACAAATTTTAGTGCAAATTTTACGCTACCCACATTACAGGTATTCCATAGATTCCACACCCTAGCCACCCATTTTAATGACTGTGAAACAGACATTCTCAGCCCTGTTAAAAGTTAAGAACATCTCATTCATGGGCCCTGATAATATAGGTTGTCTGATTATCAGTGCCAAATATGGCTTATCTAAACCCATAGCTAATGTTTTTAATCTATGCCTCTCTACTGGTTACATTCCTGAAGGCCAGAAAAAAGCTATTGCAATGTCGTTACACAATGCAAGTCCAACCATAGACCCTGGTAAGTATATACTAGTTAGTGTCACTAGCCTTATATGTAAAGCTATGGAATGTTTTATCTCAGATGTCACTAGTCTGTGTATTGAAAATCTCCTAATCACAGACCTTCTTTAATTTTGCTTTGTCAAAGAAAGGCTCAGCCTCTTAAGCTTCATTATTTTTTTTTGAAACAGTCACCAAAGCAGTAGATGACAGATACATAGTACATACGGCCTCTCTGAACCTGGCCAAAACTTTAATACTATTCCCTAGGCAGGCATTATTGACAGACTTGTAAATCTGAATATAATTCCTTATGTTGTGCAGTGGATAGCTAACTGGTTGTCTGACAAAGCCTATGTGGTTAAAGTTGCAGGAACCACTTCTGAAAGGAAAAAGGTTACCAGTGGTGTACCACAGAGCTCAGTATTGGTTCTTTTTCATATCTGACATTTGTTTCTCAGATATTCAGGCCAACTCTCCTGGCCTATAGTTTTCTAAGTCTACAGGTGACTGCAAATTAGAGGTTGCTACTGGATCGTCTATTGACTTACAATTGTTCCAACATGGGTTAGACCATGTTAATAACTGGCATAAAGGCTGTGGTCTCAAACTGAATGTGAAAACATGTAGTATGGATTATGTTGGCAAATAAAACATTTTCACATATCATGGAGGCAACACATCCCTCCAATCATTTAGTGTAAGGGATTTAGGCACTCTTGTTGATAATTCCGTATCTTTTCACTATCACATCTCCACAATAGTTTGGAAAGCATTCTATCTGGTTCATCAGATTTACAAAGGTATCTCCTCTAGATCCATAGAAGTATTGCTTTTGCTGTACTCTTATCTTATTAGATCCTTTATTGAATAAAATGCCCCTTTTGGCATGCATTTGTCTAAACATATCATTTAGCTTGAGAGCCATCAAAGATTCCTACCTTGATTATATGCTGTACCTCCCCTGGCACCTATCTAACTTACCCCTTTGGACTTGGGCCACATAAGCAGGGGATTCTTCAGTGAGAACAGTCAGAGGCAGTGTGCATGGAGGACAACCTCAGTACTGACAGCTACAGAGGGTTGTTTCTCATTTTAGCCTGCAGTCATTTCATGGACTGTAAACCTACACACACGTCATATGAGGGCCATACAGAATTTACAGTATGAGAAGATACACTGCCATTTATTAAAGAAATCAGGTTGTTGGACAGGTATGGAAAAAGGATATACATGTTCAGTACCCAAGTACTTGGCTTATCTTTATTTTTTCAAAATTATGTACGTGAACAGATGTTAATATATTACCACATATCAAATTTTGCATTGAAAAAAAAGTTAAATACTAATGTTGAAACAGGTGAGCTATGGGCCTTCAAGCACTGGAGCATACATATAATGCAAAAATACCATGACTAGCTTATATCTAAAAACATGACTGAAGATGCTAAGCTGTGTGTTTTAGATAAGCTTTATGTAGATGGTTTCCTTTTGGTTCCTCAGCTTTAGAACTATTAGATTCATTCAAAAATATCATAAATTAAATTAATTAAATGAAATGTTCCATCTTTTCAAGAAAACTATCTTAGTATGCAATAGTGTCAATGGTGCAATAGGTAACATGCTAACCCTTGGTGCAGGAGGCACCAGGTAATTTTATTGATGGCACTGCAGTGCAACTTAAGGGGGGTTGCTGCACTCCTGTGTCTATCGTCATTCAGATGAGACCTTAAACCAAGGTCCCATCTACTTGAGTTAGTAGAGGCAAAAGATCTCATGACCCTGCTCGAAAAGAGTAGGGTCCTTTATTTAATAGAACATAAAACATTATTTACATATTTATAAACTTCACATATTTATAGTAGGCACTAATATGCATATTTCTATTTATTTGAGAATAGCCAGAATCTCTAGAGAAATGGGTCTATATTATAACATCGAAGTCTTAAAACTTCGACTGTTATAATATCGACCCCAATTCAGTGAACGCTTGAAATAGTGAAGCTGCAGAACACTGAATATTTTCCTAGGGAAAGTATTCGGTGGGCCGTTTCTGCAGCTTTGCTATTTCCTCGACTGTAGTGCGAAGGTGATGGACCGGGTTAAGGTAAGTGTGTGAACGGGATGAGGTAAGGTGAGTGTGTGATAGTTAGGGACCTTAGGGATAGGGAGCAGGTAAGGTGAGTGTGTGATAGTTAGGGACCTTAGGGTTAGGGAGCAGGTAAGGTGAGTGTGTGTTAGTTAGGGACCTTAGGGTTAGGGAGCTGGTAATGTGAGTGTGCGTTATTTAGGGACTTTAGGGTTAGGGAGCGGGTAAGGTGAGTGTGCATTAGTTAGGCACCTTAGGGTTAGGGAGTGGGTAAGATGAGTGTGTGCTAGTTAGGGACCTTAAGGTTAGGGTTGGGTTAAGGTAAGTGGATAGCTAGTAGTGTATGTACGATTTAGTGTAGGGTTCTGTGAAGTGTGTATGTGTGAATATTTTGGTGTGCTTGTGCTGTGTGTGTGTATTCTCAGAACAGCAAATGTCTTCCCTTGGGAAAAGGTTGCTGTTCTGAGCGTTCGAGTATATCACATTTTGAGATTCCAAGGTCGAGCTTATGGTGTTCGACATTTTTGAATTTTGATAATATGATATAGACCCAGAGAAATAGGCCAATTTATCGACAATCTAGATCAACTACAGCAAGAGTTTCTGGAAAGAAATTACAATGAGAATTTGATGGCCAACATACTGGGACCCATAAAACTCCTCAGACAAAATAACGATTTAATTTTGGTGAACCCTCTAGAAGAAAGCTTTCATAAGCCACACAACCAAGTAACAGTGAAGGAAAGAACAAACATAAAATAAGTCTGATCCTAACATAATCCAAAGATTCATGTGTAATAAAAAGAAAAATGGCCAAAAATTGGAGCATCTTAAGGGGAAACCAATCTATCAATCAGATTCTAGACCCTCAATCATCCTTCACTGAATGAAAAGGGAGAAATATTAGAAGCTACGTGTTTATGATAAAGAAATTAGTGCAGCCACAGAACTATAGGTAGGAAGCTTTCCTTGCAACCTCTTGTTGCAGATGTTGTGCTTTCATGAGCCAACACAACTATTTTATATTTATTTATTTATTTTGCATTTGTTGACCGGGAAAGTCCGACTGGATGCATGTTCATTTTCAGTGGGGGCCTGGGGAGAAAAGCTCCACAGTTAAATTTTAAGCAAAATATAAGGTGTATACAGAAGCATTAAAATGTACATAGCACCAAACTTAACACTGACTAGTAACATAGCATTGAAGCTTAAGATTTAACATATTTACATAGACTAAGCACATATTTTACAATTTTAGGTTGAGGCATTACATAATGGTGAACATTGTTAGTAGGGGTCCAAACTTATATGTCCAAACTTGAAAAATAAATATGTCTGCACTTACAGATGTAACTGCAGTAGCAACTTTGTGATATACCATGCAAGCTGCATAAAATGCTAAGCATTTTACATTGGAAAAAACAATGAATCTTCTTAAAATAAGACTGACCAAACACCTCTCAGACATCAGGCTTGTATGCAGGAACTAGTAGGACTTTGTTTTTCTTATCACTGAGAGACTCGGCTCATGCCCATTACAAGGCAATCTGAATGCAAAACTAGAGAAAAAAGAATTTGAAAGGCAGATTCAACTAAAAGTTTATTGGAAACCTGAACTCAGTTGGCCATTCTCCATTAAGAGCATTCTTGAGTTAAGGAAACTGGATCACAATAATGTTTTCTTAAAAATAGCACAATGTTTTTGTTAAATATAACTATAACATTTTATTTCTATGTGTGTTTAATTTTCATTTTTTTAAATTTTACTACTAGATGCTTAATTATATATTTTGTTATTCATATGTAGTTCATTTAAGACTTTTGATTTTTACATTTACTTCCATTGTAACTCTTTTACTTGTATTTGGTATCTGAGGATTATTTAAAGTCAGTTTGAACTGTTCAAACTTTGATGTGGCTAATCAGTTGTATAAACTGCCATGTTCAAACATGCTAGCATTGTGAGAACTGAGGAAGCCTCTCACTTCATTAACAAAAATTGGTGGAAGGGCTTTAAAATAATACATTTTTGGTGAGGACAAGTCGAGGCACATGACTACACAACTACCTATATGTATTACTTTAACATTCAACCCTTTTTATTGATATTTGTGTATGTGTATATGTATTGTATGTCTGTGTGTGTTGATATATATATATATATATATATGTATATATATATATATATATATATATATATATATATATAGGTCTACTGCAGATGATCTAACTTTTAAAACATCGACTTTCATATGGCCGAGACCATATGATTGACGTTTCAAAAGTTCGAACACCTGAAAAAAAATAAAACAAAACAACAAAAAAATAAATAAAACAAAAAAATAAATAAATCCTGGACGTTTTTGCAGGGGGACAAGCCTTAGTATATTCACTGCTTCTTTACATAACATGGCCACTACAGAACAACTTTCATTTCTTAAGTTCCATACTGTATTTGAAACCTACATGTTTTCTGCTTGCAACTTTCTTTTGTCAGGATTCTTAAATCGTCTAACATAATTGCATCTGTATCACAGTTAGCACACCATTCCCTTATCCCTATTCTTCTTACAGTATCAATAGCACTGTTCACATTTAATAGGTTCATAGGTTCATACTAGGCTATCTGCCCTAGGGCATTTATAAGCCTAGCCAGAATGTGTTTGGCTTTCGCCACCCATTTTAAATTAATTTTGCTATGCCCTTTTTCGAGGTTAGTATACTATGCCTCTGTCTAACAGTGACACAGAAGTGATACCCGGGTTAAACCTACGATCTCCCATCCACTCATCAAGATTCCTCTTGAAGAGAGTCAATGAGGGACTCTGCCTAACCTGGACTGGGATTTTATTCCAGAGTGAAGGGAGCCTCTGGGTTATGAATCTGTCCCTCCAGCATGTCCTATTTATTTCAGTGCTGAGGTTCAAGTCTCTCAAGCGCGTAGCTCAATGGGATTTGGATTTTCTGAGGTGCAGCATGTCCATTAATTCCGGGTTGGACATGGCTTTATACGTCAGGCACAGATCGCCCCTGAACAGGTGGTATGCCACTGAGTAGAGCTGGAGTTTCTTTAACCGGGCAGCATATGGCATCTATTTGAGCCCTTTGATCCTCTTGGTGAGGTACTTTTGGGGTCTTTTCAGTTGCTGCAGGTGTCTGGTAAGGTACATCCCAAAAGGGGAATTGTACTCAATTATGGGCCTGATGAGGGATGAGTAAAGAGGCACGATGACCTCCCCTGATCTAGATGTGAATCCCTTCATGATTAGGTGGGCTATATAAAATGTTTTTCTAACCACTTTGGCCACGTGGTTGTCAAATGAGAGACTGCTATCAACTTGGGTCCCCAGGTCCCTAATTACTTCTTCTGTACTTAATGGATTACCACCTATGTAGTAATTTGTGGGCACTTTGTTTTGCCAAAGGGATGACTATACACTTTTGGCGTTTAGCTTGAGGTCATGGCTCTGGCACCAGTTGTCTGTTTCTATGAGGCCCTTTTGGAGGATGCTTGTGTCAGCTGGAGAGTCGATTATGGTGCCCAGTTTGCAGTCATCTGCGAACTTGGTCAGCCACAGTCCTTCCATGTTGGCCTGTACCTCCGAGAAATATATACCGAACAAGAGAGGTCCCAGGACTGAGCCTTGTGGGATGCCACTTGTATCTGGTTTGGAGTCTGACATGGCTCCAGCAATTCTAACCATGTGGGTTCTGTCCTTGAGCCAGTTTGCAGCCCATCTAGTGACATAGGGGTTTATATTTAAGCTGGTGAGCTTATCTATAATGCCCGAGTGGTGTATTGTATTGAAGGCTTTTACGAGGTCCAGGTAGGCTGTGTGGACCACCTTCCCCTTATCAATGGCCTTGGTGACTGTTTCAAAGAAATCATCCAGGTTTAAGAGAAAGGATCTGCCCTTAACAAAGCCGAACTGGGTAGGACCCAGTGTCTGTAGGTCCCCAATATCTTTATTTATGAGGTCCATGATTATCCTTTCCATAGCTTTGCAGACCAAGCTAGTCAGGCTTATGGGGCGATAGTTTCCAGGATCCGTTGAGGCACCACTTTTGTGGAGAGGGACCACTGTTGCTGTACACCACTCTTTCGGTACATATCCTGTAGTAAGGCTGAGATTGAACAGTAGTTTTATGTTTGGGTTTAGCTCTTCTTGGAGTTCATGTAGGACGCAGCCCGGGACACCATCTGGTCCCATTGATGCTGTGTTTTTGCTTTGGAGAGGGCGGCTCTTACCTGAGCATCTGAGATGTCAGGGGGGCAGCACTCTACTGGGATAGATATTTGCCCTTTTGGTGGGGTGGGGTTGAGTTTGTGCTGAACCTGTCAGCTAGGATGTTGGCAATGTCTGTGGGTTCGGTGTATTTTTTGTCATTTTGGACTAATTCTGAGCATATCTGGGAATTCCCACCCAGGTTCCTAACATAACTAAAGAAAGCCTTGTGATTATCCTTAGTGTCCTGTGCAATTTTTCTCTCGAAGCTGGCCTTAGACGATTTTATGAGTGCCCGTAGTTTTTTGCTAATACTGATCAGAGATGCCTTCCCTTTTTGGGATTTTGCTCTATCATTTAGTAGCTTCCTCCTTCTATTGTATAGTTTGTTTATGGCTGGGGTCCACCAGACAGGACGTCTGCCTTTGGAGGATTGGGTCTTGGTTTTATTTGGGATTGCATGATCCATGCATTCCTGAAGGTGTTCATAGAATGCATTTATAAAGGATTCTGCGGTCTGGGCCGTATTTTCCACAGGCCCGGGCGCTTTGAAGGATTCCACCTCAGTTTTGAGGAGTGTGAAATTTGCTTTAGAGAAGTTTTTCACTGTGGGTTTCTGGGCAGGAGGTGGGGTCGAGATGTGAATATCCAGTGAGATTAGTTTATGGTCTGATCTTACCAGTGAGGGATACACTTCTGGTCTGGAGCATAGAGTCCCCATGTTGGTGATGATCAGGCCCAGTATGTTTTCCCCTCTTGTGGGAGTGGTAACAAGTTGTTCCATAGCATCTGAGTTTATAAATTCTAGGAACATTTGGGCTAGGGTGTTGGAGCTAGAGTAATGCTCTCAGTCTATGTTTGGGTAGTTGACGTCGCCCAATATAATGGTGTTTGGAGAGACCTTCATATTTTCCAGTGTTCTCAGGAAGGCTGAGTGGGGTTCTTGGGTTTGGGAGGGTGGTCTGTAGCAGGCTATAAACTGGAAGGCAGTTTTACCCACTGTTAGTTGCACATGGATAGTCTCTGATGCTTCGTGCTGTGCCACCAACCTGGAGGTGTGGGTATCTTTGACGAATATTGATACTCCCTCTCCTTTTGTGGTTTGGTCCAAGTTTTGGGGCCGAAAAGCATTGTATGAGGTATAACCTGGTAGTGCTGGGGTGCTTTCGCGAGTGTTGAACCAGGTTTCTGTTACTGCACAGATATCGATGTTCTCCATGCTAAGGAGAGTTTTGAGTGTGTGCATCTTGAGGTTTAGACTTCTGGCATTGAGTAGCATTACTCTTAGTGTCTTATCCCTTGTGATACCTATGGAGGTGGGTTTGTCTTTTGAGCCTTGCCTAAAAAAGGCACTATGGGAGTAGCAAGAGCCTTTGCCAATATCCGAAAGCCCAGGGGTGACAGGTGGAAGCCGTCCCTAGCGAAGCATCGTGGCTTGCCGAGCATGTCATCCCAGGCTGACAGGCATTGGATCCCCTTTGAATGACACCAATACTTAAGCCAATTGTTGAAATTGATCATCTTGTCTTCTTATTGTGGCATCATTCTTGGTGAGGGTAAGATGCTACGCAAGTTCAGGGTCATACTGGCCTGGGCCACATGCTCAGAGAGCTCCTCTATGTCTCTTTTCATGTAGAGGCACGTCTCAGGTCATTCACACCAGCATGGACAATGACTGAGTCATATTTGTACTTGCCTTGGAGTGACCTGAGTGCTTGTGTTATGTGGTGGATCCTAGCGCCCAACAGGCAGCTCACCATGACCTTCTCCTTGTTCAGCCTGGTGAGCGGGAAGTCAGTGTGCCTGATGATAGAGTCACCTATTACAAGTGTATCAGGTGTGCTTTTTTTAGTTTAAGGGCTGTGACTGTTTGACACACTGGCTTTGTGAGCTATGTGTTGCACGTGTTTTGTTTTGGGGTAGCGGTTGCTTGGGTGTCTGCTTTGGAGGTCTCTGCTGCTTAGGCAGATTTTTATTTAGAGCCTCTGAGTATGTTTTTGTGTTTATGTGTTTGGTTTGCTGTCGTGGTAGGTCTATGTGAGACTGGAATTGTAGTGAGTGTGGTTTCCTTCTCCTCCTGACTGGTTACGCCAGTACTGAGTTGAGAGAGCTTAGCCTCCAGTTTGGCTATATGGATGCATCTCTCACATGTGTTGGAATTTGTTGGGAGGAGGAGAGGGTTGTCTGTGTACATGAGGCAGTTGTAACATTGCTTTAAGATTCCCAGATTCACCAGCTGGACCGGAGAGGAGATTGACAACTGACCTATGGACATGCTAGAGTAGTATTGGGAATTCCTTTATAATTGAAAAAAAGGGCCAATGGGGAACATGGTACTCAAGGGGAGTTTGTGAGGGTGTAGTGCTTTTAATTTTTTAGTGCTGACTTATATAATTGCTTTAGTGAAAGTACTCTAATTTTATTTTTTTTCCGTCTTTTTAAATTTAAGGGAAATATTTTCAAATTTTAATTTTCTAATTTCTACTCTTTCCCCTGTGGAGTAGTATTTTTTTCTTGGGTTTATATCCAAATAATATATGATCCTCAGAATCACATTTTTCACTGTCAAGAATATCAAAATATTGATAGTGTCAATCACTTTTGATTTCTCTTTCTGCATGCAAACTCTCTAATATTTTTCTCCTCCATGTTTTTTATTCTTCTTCAACTAGTTCTCCTTCCCCCTCAGCCTCTTGTTGTCATTCCTTGTGTATATTTTCTTCCCTTTCACCTTCTTTTTTCATTATTTACCATTTGTTCTTCACAATTCGTTCAAAAGCATTCCTTTTTTACACAATGTGCATACAGCCACATACCTTCTTGCTGTATGTCCTTGCTCCACACACTAGTTACATTGTATCTTGTTACGATCATTAATTAAACGAGAAAAGTCCCCACAAAAGAAACATGATGTAGGCTGGCCAGCATATCCTAATGTCCCTCTATGACTAGTCACAAAAATAACACTTGGCAAATGTTTTACCATATTTTTTCAAATTTAAAAACAGCTTCTAACCTCCTCCATCCTTTCCATAACTTTCTCTCATCTCTCACTTTCGCAATGTTATCAACAGTTTCACACAAACCCTACATGCATTTATTTTAACATCTTCTTCTTCTTCCAGTTCTTCATTTCTAAACTACAAAGTAACTTTTTTTAACTTTTAAGTTTCTACCAGAAAATAAACAATTGTTCCATGGATAAATGTCCTTTTAGTCGTATAGTTCCAGAAATGTCATTATGAGTTCTTCAGTGTCAAAAACGAAATAACAAGAAGTCTCTGTCCTTATATGTATAAAAGAACCAGTTCATTGTGTTTTTATCCCAAAACAGTTACCAGATTATAATATCTATTAGTTTCATTTTTTGTTCTTATTTTCAAAGTAGGTCTCTTCTTTTTAAAACCAGTTTTACTTACGGTGTGTTTCTGTTCTCCTTCTTTACCTGCTGCCACTACTGTGTACCTCTCAACCTCCTAGAGCAAGAAATCTGGACAAAGCCATAAATAAAAGTGGGACAAAGGCCTAAAAATAGGGACAATTTTTAAATACTGCTCTTACAAACTTAGAAAGTTGATAGAACAACAGCTTTTGCATTAGCTTGAAATTTTTGAAGGACATGAAGTCATTATGCCAAACCCAAAGCAAGAATTGGAAGTCATTGCTACATAGTTTTTATTTGATAAAAATATTCCTTTTCTTGCACCAAGGTCACTAAGTGGGACAGCATATGATATAACTTATATAATCAGCATTGCAGTGTTATTTTTGTTTCTGTTTTCAGTGTAGACTCATACTACCTGGATACTTTCTCTATAAACGCATTGCATTCAATGCTTTCTTCCTCTTCTTTCAGCTTTTCCTGGTTAGGGGTTGCCACAGCAGATCACCTGTCCGCTCATGATTGGCAGTGGAGTCGGTGTTGCGTTGCCAGCCTGATGCCCAACCTTCCACGGAAGGCACACACATGCACACACACACTCATGCCTAGGGACAATTTAGAGTGTCCAATCCACCTACAGCATGTCTTTGGGATGTGGAAGGAAACTGGAGCACCTGGAGGAAACCCACGCAACCGCAGGGAGGACATGCAGACTCTGCACAGAAGGTACCCCAGCTGAGAATTGAACCAGAGAACCTCTTGCTGTGAGGTGGCAACGCTAACTGCAGCCGCCCATTGCATTCAGTGCTTTAGTATTGTTTATTTCATACATACATATAGCGCAGTTATGGTTTATTTTGTTTCATGCCCTCATTTATTGATATATTTCCATGGTTTATTTTTCAAATGTGTAGTCTAAACTCTATGAGTTTCAAGAACTTTGCCTCAGTCATGGCTCATCTTATATTTGAGATGTACACAAAAATTATATTCAGTTTAGTGTTAAAGTATAAACTAACATGGATTATCTAACTGCATGTCAGAGATGTTTATGGATTTAGTATATTTTCATAGAAAAATTACGTGCAACTCTTTCGTTTAAGATATTTATTATTTCTCTGCTATAGGTACCTAACTAAACTTTAGTATGTATCTTGCAAAGTTCCTTTGGTTAGGCTGCTAGTTAAACCTTTATTTTTTGTCTTCATATCTCATTTGTTGAGATACTTTTGCAGTCTGCAGTGGATAACCATTTTATGTTATAGTTACATAACTAGACTTTTGTTGGTGCATTGGAATGTATGCTTGTTACTGAAGGTAATTTATTGCATTTTTTCATATACAGTTTACCTTTACTTCATACATTTGATTGTGATTATTCATGTTTCAGTGTATAATATATTATTTTACACGACACATTTTAAGCAAACATTTAAGCTTGAGGCTTCAGCTGTGGTTACAGCATTACTAAAATCAGTTGCTGATTGAAACTTGATTTATATTTCACCTCTCACAGTAACAGAATGCTGATCAGAATGTTGCCCAAATGCTATGATTTACTGTTACACAGATCATTCTTAGTATAGATGTAAGCATGTTTGTTATAACAATACATTTTTTAAGATACTATAACTTAAACGTAAAAATACCAAATCACCATTCCCCTCTTTTATGGGAAGACATCTTCCTCTTAAAGATTTAGCAGTAGGGAGTTTTCCATGCAGATTGCTGCAGAAAATTTGGTAAGGATGTTTGGTCACAAACCTTCCAGGATAATGCACACTTTATCACTTAGTAATACTAACTATGTTTTTTCAGATTCTTCTTCTACTTTATGGTAATATCTTAATTTTTTGAACATCTCTTATATATTTATAACTAAAATACTGTTTCAGGATAGGATTTCTACACATTTTCTTACCTTGAGCTTATGTCCCAGCCTGGACACACATAATCTCTATGAATATTTTAACCATGATTGACACTTTTTATGTATACATCAGTCCAAAATCATGTTTCTATTTATTGTTGTTTTTCTGTCATACTCTTTATTTACTTATTTTTTGCTGACTATGGCATAAATCACTCTTTTTTTCCACATTTGTTTAAACAGATCTATACAGATATTCACCACACTCTTCCATACACATCAACGTACACATACCCATTTATACACATTCTGCATTATACTGTTTTTTTTTTTTGTAACAAAGTAGTCACTGGAGTCAGCTTTCCAGTTTGAAACTCATCTTTATTTACAATACCTTCATTTCAGAGAAAAGGGACAATGCAATTCATACAAAACTTCTCAGTATATAGTAAAAAAGTAAATTCTCTTCTTGGGTTCCTGCTTCATGGGCTTTTCACAGTTCAAGTCAAAAGCAATATTTATTTATATTCAGATGAAGTATTTTCTTATAGACAGGATTCTGACACACTAGATAGAAAAATAAATGAACAGTGTTTACTGAGACCTCACAACAATACAGCCAATTTCTTTAGATACAGTAAACTATATTCTCATTTCAACACAGATGGTGATAAATCCAGCTGGCTTCTCTTCTGAAGAATTCAGTTCCTTTACCTCTCATGAATACCATCTGTATTGTCTTCCTTCTTCTTTCTGGTATATGCAACTCCTTCTAGAGTCCTTTCAGGATCCTCTTCAGTCTCAAAGATTGCAAATTTGCTCTAAAACAAGCATTTGGCATTAATTATCCCTGTGCATAGCAGACACGCAATAACTCTAACATCCTTGCCTGAGATAGTATCCTTAAAGGGACCATTTACTGCTTCGCTACCTGACCCTTTTGAGCTAGTACATTTAACTAACCTCCACTATGCTCCTGTATATATATATATATATATATATATATATATATATATATATATATATATATATATATATATATATATATATATATCTATATACTTAGCCTTGACTATCATCTGGAGCAGTAAATATCTTGGCTTCATATTTGTTCAATATTGAATCCATTTCTTTAGGCCCCTGTTTACTATCGCATTCAAATCTATTACTGTGGTTATTTTTTGTTTTATTTCTTAGCCTTACTTTTCATTTCCAGCTATTTAAAGGTTTACACATTACTGTCACCAAGTCTATAGCCTTTATTCTTTGTCTGATTAAAAAAAGAAGAGCTATTTGTCTATTGCATCTCTTTTCCTCTGTCAGAGAATCATTGTTTAGAGAACTGAAAAGCATGCACACCAACCAAGCATAGAAAAGGAAACACATGGCTACATCAAAGCGTGATGACACTTGTCTTCATTGGTGTATGCAGGTAAGGTGAGAAGATGCTGCTTTTACAATTTTAGGCTTGCAGGTGAATCAAGATAAGGAGGGACAACTGTTTTACTGTTGCAGTGACTAAATATAAAAACAAATCTAGTGTTGTATTTAGCCACAACTGTACTGCATCTGTACAATTTATCACATTCTAATACCAGTTATGCTGCTCATTCTGCATTTACATGTCATTTTTTATTTGCTTGATTCATGTGTTGCATGTTATTCTGTGCCATATTTTGTCACTAATACTAATTTAGGAGACTTGTTCGGACTAGTATACTTGAGCATAAAGAAGCAGGAACATACTTTGCGCTTTTCATTATTTTGATATTTAATTGTTGGTTTGCATACACGGGAAGAATCAGTACATCAAGACTTTGGACATAAGATGGTATCATGATGTTTTAATGCACCAGTAAAAGACACTCAGAAATGTGACAACTAAATATCAAACTGACAGTGAAAGAGCAGTTACTGAAACACGTTATTTCATTCCCCCACCCCGGCACTTCCCCAAACTTTTGCTACTTATTTATACATCTCAGAGAGAGTGAATTCCCTCAGATTCCATAATATTGATTTTTAAACAAAAAAAAACAAATCAAACATTTTTGATGTGTCACCTAACTCCCTCACCCTCCATTACTTAAATGTCCTAATTAAAAGATCACTATATCATGGATCACAGACAAAGACAAATTCCCGGGAAACAGTTATTGTTGTGTCTTTCGGCTTTTCCCGGTTAGGGGTTGCCATAGCGGAACTCCGGTCCGCTAATGATTGGCAGTTGATTTTTACGTGCTGAATTGCCGGCCCTAATGCACAACCTTCAACAAAGGTACGCCCATTAATGCATGCCTCCACAGTAGATGCTCTAGCTGAGAATCGAACGGGACAACATCTTGCTGTGGGGCGACAACACTACCGTAGCACCATCACCGTGGATTTAAATTCCCGGGAAACAGTAATCTTAAAAAAAATATATCACAGATTTATGATTGCACACTAGAATGTTAGTCACAAATAACCTGTAGTTAAGTCTGGCACTCATATTATCCTCAGTTCTTTGCCTGCATTTGGTTTTGCAGTCTCTATTTACTATTTTCTGTAAAATGACATGGCATTTTTCTTGTGGGAATTGCATTGTACAGACAATCAAGCTAAAAGTAAATAAAAAAAATATTTTAGAGTATGACATAAGCTAGCAAAGTCTGAGCATAAGCTGATAACTGTCACATTTCTCACACCCTAGCTTAGTGACTTGGAGTTATAGTTTTGGGTTTGAAAAAGCATCTAATTCCACATTTCTTTCAGGTTTAACATAGCAAATATCCCTTAAAATGCTGTGTTAGAGATGGCCACTAAGAAAAATCAAATGAAGCAAAGGAACTGAAAAAGAATGCTGAAAATGAAAAAAAATGCGGAAAATAACAGTAGGCATTTTGCAAACTGGTGGAGAGAGAGAGGATGATCATAAGTGATCATCTCACCACAAGGTGCTCTTTTTCCAGTAAAATTACATCACTGAGGTTGTGACAATTGGATTGTAAGATGAAATCATCCAGCATGGCAGCCATTTTGGGATATAACAAATTAGAAAATAACAATAACCACTTATAGTAATGCATGCACATTACTATACAGAACAGTTCAAGTGATGAATAAGAACTCTTTTTATCATTTTTTGAGTGTAGTTGTCCTTTTAAACTCATTTGGTAACTTTGTACAGGAACTAGAATGCATGCCAAAAGTCATCATCCCATAATGTGTATTAAAGATGTTTGCAATTTAGTCACAAGAACTCCATTTCTTTTTTCATTTGTAGCTCTCAGCTTTGACTCAGAAAGGGACATGACCTCATTTCTGCCCCTTTTCTTCTACATACTCCACTTAGGTGACCAGAGTGACATATGGTAATGCGCCACTCATTGAATGGGCTGCAGAGGGAGACACAATGTGTGTGAGAGAGAAAAGACAGAATTACTAGCATAAGCATCTAATGTTAGTGCTATTCTGAGAAGGATACATGGAATTGTTTGTTGGCATAACGTCTGGAGGTTTTCTTGTACAAGTGCCTCTGTCAATAATCACAGGAACATGCAGCATTTATCTATCAGCTAAAGGTTCACAGATATCCTTCCTCCTTTTCCTTTTTAGTGCATAAGCCTCTCATGACTGTCATCCGAGTTCTAAGCTGCTACTGCTCAATCTTCCCTTGAGAGAGAGACGTTTTCCTAGAGATGCTGTTTTTAACTTGTTCCACCACTGCCTCAGACCTGTACTCTGATGCTCAGTGTTTGCACTTGTTGGATGGGTTTTGTTAACCAGATGAGTGACATAGAGTTTAGAGTAATTTCAAAAAGCAGCTTGATGCTAAAATATTAAATTAAAAATCTGGTAATTGTCTTGCTTTCAACATTTTCAATGATTTGTAACTTAATGAAAGAAAAATTAACGAATTATGCCAAACTGAATAGAGGTCAATTTAACAAAGAAAACAGAAAGAGTCTCCTGTAGTTAACACTGTCAGCTATGTAATTTTTTAAATAAGCTTTATTAATTTTTAAGACAAAATCATATCAGATGCCCCTAAGTATTTAGACACTTGTATTAGTATACCATAATTGCTTATTGTTATAAACATGTCTGAAAGGGATCTAGTTCAGATGATCTGTTTTTCAATGTATATCAATACCATATTATCGACATTTTGAAAAACTGAAAAACAAAGTAAAACCAGAAACAGTGTTTTGGCAGGGGGAAAGCCCACCAACCTGCAATCCCACACCCCTAAATTCCTTAAGTGCACTACAGTGAGGAAAATGGGGAAATTTCTCATTCCCCACTGTACAGTGATCTCAGTACAAACACTTACTTTTCGAAATATTGATCGTACAGTCTTGAGCACATGAAACTTAACATTTTGAAAACTCAGTCATCTGCAGCTGACCCATCTGAAAGGTATTGCCTAGGCACTTTCTATCTACATCAAGTAACGATGAATTGTATTATGTAATCCCATTAACTTGTCCATACCTCCACACTGCATCGTAGCCGATCAACCCTGATATTCAGGATGGTTCAGTTAACCAATCAGTACTATTACTGTTGGACTGCCAGATCACTTTAGTCTCATAATTATGTACTACCATTGGGAAAGCCTTGGACCCTCATATGGGATCTTCACCATCCTTTGTTCACCTGCACTACCTGGCTCATGTGTTTTAACCCTAACCCCAACCCTATATATTAAAGCACTAAACACCCTTTCTTTGCAGAAGACACACACACACACACACACACACACACACACACACACACACACACACACACACACACACACACACACACACACACACATACAAACACACACAGAGACAGGCAACCACCCACCTACCAACATACCTACACACAATAAACTCCAATGCCAACATTTTCCTATTTTGACATTACTGTCCACTTCCACTTAACTTATATTAGATAAAACTCACTTTGCAGATTCTACAACTTAACAAAACCTTCATTCATTAATACTTTCATCTAAGCAATTTTCAGTGAATGCAATTTGTGACTACACAAATGGTAAATATGCATATCGTCTTTGGATGCAGCCAGAGTCCTAGATCAGCTCATTTAAACTGTTAGTATAGAACAACCTTTGAACATTTTCAAAAAATGTGAGGTAAGAAACCTAGCTAAAGCACTCAATGTATTCAATGAGGTCTGTCATTGTAGGCTTCCAAATAAGTGTACACATTAACAAGATGATCTTAAATTTGGAAAAGACTGCCTTGAACCCCATCCCAAAAATCTTCTTACATGTAAAATCTGCATTCACAACTTTGTGTACAAATATGTGATTTACTACATTTGAGAGCGCTATCTAGCCTGCATTAAGATTTATATTTTAGAGAGCTTGTTCCCTGTAGCATAGATTTGCTCCATACATAACAGTTTTGTAATTTAAGTTAAATGTGACGGAGGCAGAACTATTTTAACATATTCCATAGTCTCTCGTCCCCCTTTTCTTGTCAGCCTTATAAAATCTGGCAAGAGAAGACTTCTGCTTGTGATTTAATCAACCAAGTGGATTGCAGAGCTGCAAATTTCTCGTATAATATTCCTTCATGGGATGGTTTGAATGGTTCTTTTTCCAAGGGGATATCTATTTTTCCCTTTTATTTCGCCCCTGGGAGCATCACCTTCACTCCTCCTGACAGCTGCAGCACTCATTTTCATTCACTCTTGGGACCACATGTGCTAGTGCACAGAATGCCAGTTCTTATTTTTATGTTTTGTTTTCCTTTGGGAAGACTGCATGGACAGTGTGATGTGTTCTGTTATACATCCAAGAGGGAAGGCTAATAATAAAGAAAGCTTCATACGGTTTCATTTTTTTTTTGTCAAACAAAAAAAAAGGACACATAGTTATATAGCAAATACATCACAATGAACTTGCCATTTAAATGCTAGCTTGATTATGACACAGAGATAAACTGCTCATAATCTATTTGTTTTATCAAATGGACTTAATATGTGCTGTCTATGCTTTTACTGAAGACTGTAGAGTTATCATTGTTTTTCACAATTTTTTCAAAAATATCTGAAATATATTTTCACTTTCTGACTCTTGTGTCATTGCATGAACAATGTGCTTTACAGATATAGTTTTATGTTGGTAGTTTCACTGAGTGAACTGCCATGCAGCCTTGGAGTACTGAAATTACAGTATACTTCTATTTGGTTGGCACTTCACATTTTGTATTTTTTCTTGCTACAGAAATGCTATTTCATGCTTAAGTTACATTTTAAATGCTTCAATCTGATGTTGTCATTTTCATTCATTCCTCAATGCTTGGGTTCAGATCTGACCCTTGGATCTGTTTCAGCCACTTTGTTACAGCTTGTGGAACACTGAAAGTTCTTGAGCTCCTCTCCTACCCATAATGAATTAGTCCCTTACCATATATCAGATCTTGTTTGCCACTTTTGTGTTCAGATGTGGCCACACTTAGCTCTCAAGTTGTTATGGTGTTTGTGAGTAGAAAACAGCCTTATTACATTCCTCCTTTATCTTTTTCTATAATGACCCTCTCTTACTCTTCCTACACTATTTAGTGTAACTTTATTACCATTGTTGGTGTTTTTTGTTGCTTCATTTCCTTATACCTTAGTAATAGTCTCAGTTACCATCATTGGTAACCTTTTCTCCCCTTAATAGTTTTTCCATATTAAGAAAAAAAAGGCTTTCTTTTTCCTTCCTCTTATAAGTGTAGTTTTTTGAAGTGGCTGAAAAACCAACAGGCTTTAAAAAATGCTAGGCTTGTGGCCACAAGATTCCTTTGTCAGATGCATATGACTTGTGCATCATGTCTTGTGATATTTATAAGGCTTATATTCCATGGGCCTTGATGGATAGAAAAAAACAAACTTATTTTGAAGGGTTTGCTCCCTTCATCTTCTTTGCAGACAGTACCTGGTGTTCAACCCCCTAAGAAAATGGACAAGAAAAGGTCAGCAAAGCATCCTTCCTACCCTTTTGAATTTTCTGCTCCAAGCTTGGCTACAGGTGTAGAACCTCTTCAAAAACTACCCAGATGATTGGATCTGACTTTGTCAGACCAAAAGGCAAAACACTCAGATCATAAGCTTGTAAAGCCAAGTCTGCATCATCAGATACAACCCACTTGGATCTGAAGTATCTTCCTTGGACCCATTATGAGTCATCTCTAGCTTCTGTCCCCTTTTGTCTCCCATCCGCTTTCCTGGAGAGATGCCACCACTCCAGGTCCTCATCTGTTGCATTACCTTCTCAATCCAGAAGTCTGACCAAAGCAGATGTGGACAGGATGATGAGGAGATTCCTATCAATGCAAATACAAATGGGGGTTCTCCTGGTTCCTACCCATCAGGTCCTGAGACCATCATAAATACTACTCCATCAATAGTGTCTCCTTTTCCGATCTGAACTTTGGTTTTAGAGCAGTTGGAACCAAGAATCCAAGATCCATCCTTATCGGATCCGACGTTCATTGTATCTTCTACTCTGGTGCCATCTGTGAGTGGACTGGCTCCAAGTGAGTCAGAGCCATAGCATCTGCACTGGATTTGTGGTGTTAGAGTTCACTCTAAGACTGTCAGAGCCATCTCTGCCCCTTGGAGCTATCTGCTTTTGGCAGCTCAGTTCTGACCCCTGCTTTGAGTGGTTTGCCTTCAGGTCAGAAAGAGTCAACGCTTGAAAGCATGTCTTCAAAGAGCCGTTGACTTCTTCTTTCCCAGGGCATTCTGCCTTCAAGTTGGTGGAAGGAGTTTTCACTGCTCATAGAAAAAGGATATATCTGTCGTCCTTGGTTTCCACTTCCCAAACCCCCTTGTCTTTACGTCAAGAGCCTCAACATCCTATGCCACAAGAACAGCCAGCCCAAAGCCTCCAGGATACTCCCCTCAGGGTATATTGATTTCTTTTGATACTTCTCTGGAATGTCCCATTAAAGAAGTCCCTCGGAAGAGGAAGTGCAAGAGGAGGCACTTAAACTCCCCTCAGGAGTCTGTCATGGAAGATACTGATTTTGATGAGTGGGAAAGGGTCTCCAACATCACCAACTGATGGAGACATCCTAGAGATCCTAAAACAAAGAGGTGGTTGGTCTACTGACAACCCTTCCCAAGAGGAATCAGTATTCCTGGAAGCCTTGAGTCTGACCATCTACCTCCTATGTGACTTTGCCTGTTGATGAGCTCATTGATTTGATCTCTTGGTTGGCATGGAAGGAACCTGACACTGTTGAGCTGATCCACAAAACACTGGACAGGATTCTGGCACCACCCAAGGATAGGAAGTTTTGGACTAATGGAGTACCTGTTGATGCTATAGTCATAGCGGCGGCCACAAAGAAGGAATTTGTGGAACAAAGTTCCTCCGTTCATCCTCCTAACAGGGAGAATAGGGCAATGGATAGACTTGGGAAGCATGTCTATGCCTGAGTGACCTTTGTACTTTGATCTCTTAACTATATGGCACATTTTACTAGACTTCAGAGGGATTTGATTAAAGAACTCACCAAATCTCTCTCAGGGACCATTACTTCTGAGGCAGAAAGTTCTATGAATTTGTCCATCAGGTGTATTTCACATGCAGCTGAAGCTACCTCATCAGTGGTGAGTTCAGGCATTTCTATTAGGATTCATGCCTGGATGTGCCTGTCTGATTTTGCAGAGTCCCTGAAGTCTTTCTTCATCAGTGCTCCTTTTGACAGAAGCTCACTATTTGGCCACTATCCAGGTGTGAGCAGGAAGGTAAAACCTGTCTGCTGTGGGCATACAGTTTTTGACCCTTCAAAGGACTTTTTCCAGGAATTAATGAGGTGGTCAAAAATGTGGTTCAAAAAGTCCCAGGGTCTCTTCCTAAATCCATATGGAGAAAGACCCCTCAGAGGAGTGAACTGTAATGGAAGATGCCGTCCATGTGGCAGAGGCAGCCTGCAGAACTAAGGGTCTGGAGATGCCTTCTCTGACAGATCCTACCAGCTCGGAAAGCTCATGAAAGAAGGCCCAACCATCCACCTCTGGAGGCAGTTGGAGGTTGTTTCTCCCTGCACCAAAGAGCCTGGCTACCAATTACAAAAGATTCACGGGTCAGCAGATTATCTCCAGAAGTTATTTATTTTCTTTTTTCCTTCCTCCTCCCTGTACAGTAAACAAAATTCCTGATGTTCCACCCAGACAGATGAAAGCAGCAGCACTAGAAATAAAACGCTGCTAGAAAAAAGTCACTCAAGATGCTCCCCCAGACCAGAAAGAGTTCAGAACTTACTCAAGATTTGTTTTAGTGCCAAAGAAGACAGTTTTGGATCTCCGCAATCTGAACAAGTCAGTTCAGTACACAAAGTTCCAAATGGTCATGGTTCAGTCCATTTTGTCATTTCTGCATCAGGACAATTGGATAGATCTTTAGGATGTGTACTATCATATCAAAATGAACAGGCAACCCAGAAGATACTTATGCTTCCATCTGGGAGCCAGTCATGACCAGTTCAGACCTCTGCCCTTTGGTCTCACCACAGCCCCCAGGGTGTTCACCAAATGTATGGCAGTAGTAGCAGCTTACTTGATACTGCAAGGATTCCAGGTATTTCCTTATTTGGGTGACTGACTCATAACCACCCAGACCAGACCTCAATTGATCAAAGCAAAAGATCATGTACTCCAATCATGCTCTCAACTAGGAATTGCTATCAATCACAACAAATCTCAACTAATACCACCTCAAATATCACAGTTCAAAGGGGTTTTTTTCAACATGTCTTCCTTGACAGTCTCTCTTCCTCTATCAAAGATTAAAATGATATGATTCCAAGTCAAAAAGATTATTCAAAATTCATCTCTCTTGGCCTGAAAGATCCTTCAAACATTGGGATCAATGTCTGCTGCAATAGTTCCAGTTCCATTAGTAAGATATCACATGAGAATCTTACAGTGGACATTAGCAACTCAGTGGTCTATTCTCCATCAGTCTTTATCCACCCAGATCAGGATAACTCAGGCATGCAAAAATGACCTCCTTTGGTGGATTTACTCTTCAAGGCTGCCCCTTCACTCTTCCTAAGCCCAAGGCCATCTTGACCACAGACACTTCCCAAACTGCTTGGGGGGCACTTTTTGGGAAAGACTATCTAAGGCACATGGTCTCCCAAAGAGGCCAATACCCATATCAATGTCCTTAAAATGAGAGTGATCCTAGCACTGCAGACCTTTCAAGACACTTTCCTCTCCAGGACCATTGTGATTCAGATGGACAATACGTCAGTGGTCTGCTACATTAACAAGCAAGGAGGAACCAAATATTATCCCCTTTGTTGAGAAGCAGTGAGAGTTTCTGATAGCAATGCACAATCCGGGGAAATCCAACGTGATAGCAGACAAACTGAGCAGGTCCATTCTATCAGCTCAAGAGTGGTATCTGAACACAAAAGTGGCAGAAAAGATTTTCCATCAATGGGGCCAACCTTGCAGCAATTTTTTTCATCTTCCCTCAACAAAGACCTCAAAAACAAAGTGTATGTTTTTACAACTTCAACATTACATCTACTAGGGTAGTGTGCACTTGATCGGGCTAGTGATAGGTTCTCCTTTATTCCCCTCTTCTAAATTCCCCCTTTCCTCCAATCTTCCTGCCCTTCCTTACCAGAAATCCCTGAAAAAAACCTAAACCTTAAACAAATACAAAGATAATCTATGTATCTTGTAATCCTTTGCTTGGGGATTTAACCAATTACCGCCCCATCGCCATCCTTTCCCAACTCTCCAAGAGCCTTCAAAAATGCATTAACTCTCCAGTATCAAACTACCTCCTAGCTAACAATCTCCTCTCGAAAACCCAAACATGACTTCAGACCATATCACAGAACTACTACCGCCTTGCTCTCTTTCACCAACACTATCCTTCATCATAAAAACAATGGCTTGTTCTCCATTGCTACATTTCTGAATCTATCACAGATTTTTGACATGGTATCACATAAAATACTACTCTCTGTTCTCACTAATCTTTCCTTTTCCCACTCAGTCACCAACTGGTTCCACAGCTATCTGACCAACTGACAACAATCAGTTGTTTAGAAAGATAACCTATCTGCTCGTCTTCCCATTACTCTTGGTGTTCCCCTTGGCCCCCTACTATTTTCCCTATTCACCAACAACCTACATACCTCCACCATGCATGCTTCTCTCATACAATATGCAGATGACTCCACCATCATCTGCTTTGCCCCCACTTTACCAGAACTTCAAAGGATTACACAAGAGTCATTCTCATAAGTAGAAATCTGGCTATCCAATGCCCAACTTCTCCTCAATCCTAGCAAGACCAAACTCCTTATTATCCGACCGTCCAAATCGAACAAGACTTCCACCCACTTCAATATTCTTGCCAAAGACAATAGAATCATCTTCCCATCAGATCACACCAAACGTCTTGGTGTGAAGTTAGACAACAACCTCAAATTTGACTTCCACATATCTCTCACCATAAAAAAGTGCACAACAAACTTGGTGCATTATATAGAAACAAACAATACCTAACCAAAGCAGCCAGAACTTCTATTTCTAATTCCCATCTAATCTCCACCTTACTCTATGCTTCTCCTATACTTACCAGCCTTAGACAGACTTACCTAAAAAGGCTCAAGACCTGCTACAATAAATTGTAAAATTTTCAATGGGCGCATCCTACTGCAGCCACCACTTTAACACACTTAGGGAACTAGACTGGCTTGAACTCCCACAACTTCATCACCTGAATCAACTTTCATTTGCCCACAAACTAGTTAAACCATCCTCATAAAATCCCCTCACTTTAAAATCTTCTCCAACCATACTACTCCTCTAGACCCCTATGCTCCAACAGCAAAAATCTACTTCTTTATCACCAAACCTAAAAACTTGGCAGGAGAATCTCTATTCTTCTGTGCCATATCTAAACTATGAAACAACCCTCCCCCCTATAACCACGCTACCTTCCAGCAGTCAATTCAAGACTGCACTCAAGTCTCACCTAAAAATGCACTGGCTCTGTCCTTGCTCTAATCCCAACTAAAAATAAATAAATAAAAATTCCTATCTCAAATAATATAGTTCGGATTTTTATTATCTGCTACTGAACATGTTAGGTCTTAAGTACTACTTGCTTTTTTCAGCCTTCCTTATTCTCAGTCTCTAGTCAGATATCCCTAAGTTTACATCTACTAGTTACTTATGTTTCTTTATTTTGATTCTTCAGTTTGTTACAAGTACCTATTGCTATGTATTTATTGTATGTTTTGTTCTTTATTATAAACTCAGTTACTCAGTTACAAGGACCTATTTGCTCTGTTTTTATTGTATGTCATGTTCATTACTGTAAACTCAATTACTCTTGTAGGTTTTACTCATTTTTACTTGTGGAGTTTTTCTCCCTGGGCCTCTGCTGTAAAAGGACCTGTGTCCAGTCGGAATTTCCCCGTAAATAAATAAATAAATAAATAAATACATAAGTAAATAAATAAACAACAAGTCTAACAGGTTCTTTGCCCTGATAACACACCGGGGGTGTCACCGAGAAATGCTCTTCTCCACAACTGGCCCCCAAATCTCCTCTACATCTTTCCCGTAGTTCCTCTAATCCCAAAATTTCTTTAGAAAGCATCATGAAGAGTACAGTCATCCTCATTACCCCTGTTTGGCCTCATCAGATTTGGTTTCCCTTTCTTTAGCTTCATCTCCTTTGCCAACAATGGACTCTGGATCCAACTCCAGACCTCCTGTCTCACCTGACAGATGTGGTACATCTGGACATTTTAGGCCTAAAGTTGACTGTGTGGTTTCTCCAATTCTGCTAATAGCTAGACAGCCCAGGTTCTCCTCTCCTGTCCATCACATTCTCTTATTATCCCACAAAGCTTCCACAAGAAAACTTTAGAAAAACAAATGGAAAATGTTTGTTTTTGAGTGCAGCAAAAAGATATTGACCCTTTTTCTGCACTAATTCTTAAAGTTCTGGAGTTCTTAGTTACAATATTTCAAGAGGGCATTAGTTTCTCAACTGTTAAGGTATAAATAGCTGCCATTTCTAATTTTCACCTAGAAATCAATAATGTATCTTTAGCCTCTTACAAACTTTGTAAAGCTTTTATAAGGGGGTACCTTTCTTCTCAAACCTCATTCTAAAGATCGCACTCCCCCTTGGGATTTGAGTTTAGTGTTACAATCTTTGACCCGCTCTCCCCTTGAACCGTCAGTCAAGTGTGAACTAAAATTTTTAACCTGGAAAATTGTCTTTTTAGTGGCCATTACCTCTGCTGGAGGAGTATCAGAACTTCAAGGCCTATCTTTTAAGCCTCCTGAGTTTTTATAAGGATATGTTATCTTTAAAAAAACAACCCATCCTTCCTTCCTAAGGTGGTGTCAGACTCCAATATCAGTCAAACTATTAATCTTCTTTCTGAAACAAATGACAGTACGTGTTGCACCTGTTAGATGTCCACAGTTACATTTTTATCTTCATAGGACAAAAGCTTTCAGGAAATCAAATCAATTGTCTCTTTTTTTGGAGTCAAAATTGGGCAAACCAGTTACCAAAGGGATCTTAGCCAAATGGATTGTACATCCTTTGTTTACAACAAATTTGGTTTGTCTTTGCCAAAACCTCTAAGAGCTCACTCCACAAGGTCTATGGCAACTTCTTCGGTATTTCTATCCAGGTCTTCCTTGGATGATATTTGTGTAGCAGCAACTTGGGCTAACCCTCATACCTTTATTGCTCAATACAAATTAGATCTGCTGTGCTGCTCTGTGTGCGCATCATTCAGTTTCAGCCAATGGGAGATAAGCAAGATAAGCAAGAAAAGTGTAGTCTTTGTAAACAGAAGCATCAGAGGAAAGTGAGGCAAGTATGTTTTTCTCAGGTTGCACTGTTACATTAACTGAGGATTTAACTGATTCCACATCATTAAATAATTTGGTTGCACTGCCCCACTGGGGAAGATTTAACTAATTTACATATCAATGGATGTTTTAATTGCACTACCCCAGATGGGCTGTGTGTGTGTGTGTGTGTGTGTGTGTGTGTGTGTGTGTGTGTGTGTGTGTGTGTGTGTGTGTGTGTGTGCCTGATCAATCTTTCCATGGAAAACTGCTTCCTGCAAGGAAAATCTCCATTGCTTCCTGATTTTTTACCCTTCAAGGTGAAAGGTGAACTTCCCTTACCCTTTATGAATTTTTTCAGGTAAATTACTGGGGATTACAGTCAAGTCAATCAATCAGTTAATCATACAATTCATTAGAGTTATCTTTGTCTAGAAAATACATATGAATATGATTGTTCACCAAGTCTGAATCATTTTTTTCTATTTTTAGGGAGCTCTGTCTGGTTAAATGACTTGCTCAGAGTCACACAGCAGGCAGGTGGAGCAGTAAAGAAACAAATCCTGTACCTTTGACTATAGGAAGCAGATCATTAAGAGTTTTGAACCTTCATCCACCGCACTAACTGTATGTGCTTCATTATTTTCTTCCCTAACTCGAGAATCAACCCTTAGGGGGTGTTTTATTGATTATGTAGTTTCCTGGGGTGGCAGAATTCCCAAAAAGTACTACAATGGATTTTTTGGCATTGAGTTTTAAGCTATGGCTTTGCTATCTATCATTCATATGCATTAGACCTTCCTGTAGGGTGTTTGCATCTTGGAGGATTCTATGACTGCTCCCAGGTTTTCATTCATCTGCAAACTAGATCAGCCCGAGGCCTTTGACATATGGTTTGACTTCTGAGAAGTAGACACAAGGAGAAGTATGCCCAGAATGGATCCATGAGTGACTCCACTGGTGACTGGCCTCTTTGTGGAGGTGGTCTCACCTATCCTAATCTCCTGGTTTCTATGCATGAGCCAGCTGGCTGTCCAGTGTGTTATATAGGGGTTTATGCCTAATTCTGAACGTTTGCAGCAAAAATGCGAAAAAAGGCACTCAGACTTCTAAAACAAATGAATAAATGCTGAGCCTACCTGTGGCTGCACCGGAATTGTAAGCCAGTCCAATTCTATAGTATAACAAAAAGGAAGACCAAACTTCCAACAGGATACAAAACAGCTTCCAGTTTATTTAGCGCTTTCGTCTCTGAAAGTTCTGAGACTTCATCAGAATAAACCATAACCACATGCCTATGGTTATATAATGCTATTAATCAAACAATTAAACACATTTAAAGAAGTAAAACCTTTTTTTAAAAACTTGAAGATAACTGTTTTGTATCTTCTTGAAAGTTTGGTGTTCCTTTTTGATATACTATACAATTAGACTGGCTTACAATTCTGGTGCAGCCACAGGTAGCTCAGTATTTATTCATTAATTCTGAAAGTTTGTTAACCGTACCTGAGCCAGGTATTCTATTAAATGACTTAGGTAGATCAAAGTAGGCAGTATGCACCATTTTACTCTCATCCATCGCCTTGGTGACATTTTCAAAAAAGTCCACCAGCTTCAGTTGGCATGACCTTCCTTCAATGAAGCCAAACTAGAATGGATCTAGTTCTTTTCTGCAATATCTTTGTTGATTATTTCCATGATAATTCTTTCCATGGCTTTGCTAATAAGATTAGTCAGACTAATGGGTCTGCAGTTTACAGGATCTATTGATGGTCCACCCTTATGACCATTGCAGTCCTCCATTTTTGTAACACAAAACCTTTTTTGAGACTGCAGTTTAATAGTGACTCCACTGGCTCTCATATTTTAAGCTATTCAGCAGGTACAAGAAAAAAACAAATGCTGGATCTCAGCCACCAAAGCTTTTGGGATAAACCCTTTATCACTGTATAAAATCAACCCACACTCAGCCATCCATTTTATGTGATCACATGAATGATTGAACCAGTCACTAAAATCTAATTATATTAAAGACGTAGTCACTTAAAAACACATAGTTTTATATACATATACATACACATACATAAATATATATATATATATATATATATATATATATATATATATATATATATATATATATATATAGGTCTACTTCACATAATCT
Source organism: Protopterus annectens (assembly GCF_019279795.1). Classification (NCBI taxonomy): domain Eukaryota; kingdom Metazoa; phylum Chordata; order Ceratodontiformes; family Protopteridae; genus Protopterus; species Protopterus annectens. The sequence continues at coordinate 384,760,351 of NC_056746.1, forward strand.
ACATCTCATTTAACTGAATTTCATTTGACTGAGACCAAATCACCTTAATTTCCAAAACACTGGAAACTCATTTGACTGAATCTCATTTCACTAAATTGTAACCCAGAGACATGGTGTGGGTTTCCCTTCACCTGTGACTTGTTTGTGATAAAAAGAATTTCTGTAACTTACAGTGCTGATTGTCAGAATACCAATAGTTATGTAGAAAGTAGCATTGTAGTGTTTGTAAATGTGGATATGTTTCTTTATATTTTTATGGGAAGTATCTAAAGTAATATAGTGGATGTGCTGTGCATTCCCAGCAGTAGTGGCAGCATGTAGAGTACTTCAAGGCAAGTAAAAGGCATATTCCCTTTTCCGCACTGTAGTGCGATCCTGGAGTTAGTATATATAGTTAGGGGATGTGGGGTGCACAGCCCACCACACTGGGGGGGGGGGATATAGTCCCTCACCTAGTTTGGTTTTATATTGCCTGGTTTCTGTTAAGAGGGTAAGTAAGTAGTTTTTAAATTCTGGAAAGAGGTAGTCATTTGTGTTGTAAGTGTGTATGTCTATGGTTTAAAATTTAGTCTTTTGAAATTTAGCATTGTAAGCTTTCGGTGAAATGAGATTCAGTCAAATGAGTTTTCAGTATTTTGAAAATTAAGCGATTTGGTCTCAGTCAAATGAAAGTCAGTCAAATGAGATTTAGGTGATGTGAAGTAGACCCATATATATATATATATATATATATATATATATATATATATATATATATATATATATATATATAAAACTATACTACACATAAAAATAATTAATTTGAAAAAGCAGTTATGAAAACATTTTAGTATATTTCTTAATAATACCATACAGAAAACATTTTAATAGACTATAAAAGGAAAAAAATATATATATAAGTTCATCTTCTTAAGCTTAAGAATAAGCTTATTGCTTGCCAGTGCATTTAATCCTGGAGGTTTATCTGCTTGAAGTTTCTCTCTCCATTTATATTCAGCTACCTCTGTCTTATTGATAATATCACCACCTCTACTATTCAACGTTACTTTTTGAACTACTGTAAATTTAAATTCATGCCCCACACCATTATCACTAACATGTTTAGCTAAACAGTTGGTAAGTGCACCCCTTCGTATCTTAAGAGATGCTCTGAAATACATTGTTTCAACTTCCTGTTGGATTTACCAGTATAAAAAGAGGCACATGTTAGCAGCTTGATAGACTAGGGCCAGATTCAGGAAGGCTTACACGGAGTTCAAGAGTAGTGTAAGCCTCCGTGTAAGCCTCCCGATTCAGGTACAGCCCAAACCTCCGTGTAAGAGACAGCTAACACGTCTCTTACACGGACTGGGCGTGGAAATGCTCAATACCTCATTTGCAGCTCCAAGATATGCAAATGAGGTATTTGAGCGATCCACGAAGCAGAAACCAGTCCGTGTAATGGAAGCGTTAGCTGCAGAAATGTACGCAGCTGACAACTGAGTACATTTCTGCAAAATCAAAAACGGAGCTATGTCAGCTCCAAATAAAGGGTGCATATGTGTCATTAAGCATGCCAATGGCCAAATATGTGGCCATTGGCATGAAAAAGTGTTGCAAAAATAAGTTATTTAACTTTTTTTTTTCACGGGATTTTTGTGTTTAACTGCAGCACACCAGCAAACGGGGTGCGCTACCTAAAACTGAAAACCGAAGCTTATAAGCCCACAATTGTGGGATTTATGTATTACATGGAATGTCAATGGAGGGACTTGCAGACTAAAAACAATATGGCCTCCGTTTAGTGGTTGTCAAGGGGGGGAAGCTCCGTGTAAGATATGTAACTAAGCATTACTAGGCAATCCTATGTAAATGAGGGTTACAATACTGAATCACACTGCCACATAGGTAATGAGCACTTTCTGAGTAGTGTAAGAGTTAGAGAAGGGGGAGGAACAGAGTAAGAGGTAGGTGACATCACGGAGGGGAAGGATAGAAAGAAATGTACCAGATTGGAGGGCAATGTAAGGTAACAGATGACAGACAGACATCAGGGAGGGAGGTGTGTCCCAACAGAACACTAGGAAAGTCAAGAAAATGAGGGTATACGCTATCCCTACACTCAAAGTTTCTTGATATACGTGCATGCGCGCGTGTGCGCGCGTGTAAGGCAGGTTTAACATGTGGGAGCGTGTTGCAAACTGTTTACAATGGTTTGCGCGGGCGTGCATGTGTGTAAGGCAGTGTGCGCGCGTTTTAGCATGAGTCAGCCTAGCTAACACCGTGTAAGGATGTGTGCGCGCGTGTAACACCGTGTAGGGATGTGTGCGCGCGTTTAAGTGACTGTGAGCGTGTTTAAGCTGGTGTGCACATTGCTCCCCCTCAGGAAACAGAGAGGAAACAGGAAACAACTAAAATACATGGAAACTGCCAGAAGATACTACTAGAGTTAATTGGTGGAAACAATTAGAAGCAGGCAATTACACAGGCAGACTAGAAGCCCAACCCAGCACTTAAAACACAACAAAGAGCAGTGCAGGCTGTTTCTCACAAGAGATACTGCCAGAAACTAAGCTATCAGAATTGAAAACTGAAAAAAGCTGAACTCAGAGCAGAAATGCTAGGGGCTGCCATGGCTATTATAATCAGGCATAGGCGAATTGCTGAGGGTGGTGACAATGCAGATGCTGACAGACAACCCAGAGTGAGGAGAAGGAGAAGAGTATACAGGCCCAGGGTCACCTACCATGGGTTACATGAGCTGGAGATAGTAGAGCGCTATAGAGTGGACAGAGAGCTCCTGCAGCAGATTGTTGAGCTGTGCAGGCCACACCTCACACACAGAACCAACAGAGGGGAACCCATCCCAGTGGAAACCAAGGTATGTGTTGGCCTAAGAATACTAGCAACAGGTACCTTCCAGAGACCAACTGGTGATATGATGGGGATATCACAGGCATCAGCCTCCAGGGTACTGCACCAGTTCCTGGATGCCATGTCACCACATGTCAGTGATCATATATATGTCCCTAATGACCGTGAGGTTGTGGCCAGCAATATGCGTCTCTTCCAGCAAATAGCGGGATACCCTGAGGTGCTGGGTGCAATAGACTGCACGCACATATGCATCAAAGCACCAGCCGGTGAGCGGGGTAGAGTCTACATTAACCGCAAGGGATACCCCTCCATCAACTGCCAGGTCGTGTGTGATGCCCAGGGCATAATAATGAATGTGTGTGCTGGCTGCCCTGGGAGCTACCACGATTCCCACATCTGGCATCTGACGCAGCTGTACCAATCATTTGCCAATGGGGACTTCCCACACGGACACCTAGTGGGGGATGCAGGTTATGCACTTGAGCCGTGGCTGATGACACCCATCAGAAATGCACACACACCTGAACAGGAACGCCATAATGAGGCACACGCACAAACACGCAATATCATAGAGCGTGTGTTTGGGCTGCTCAAGTCACGGTTCCGGTGCCTGGACACATCTGGTGGAGCTTTGCAGTACACACCAACTACATGTACCCAAATGATCATGATATGTGCTATGCTACATAATATGATCGTGCGGAAACAGCTGCAGCAGGACCAGCACAGGGCTGGGCCAAACATCCCCCACCATCGCCAAGGCCACCACAGGCACGGGGTGACTCGGACGAGGTACAACCTGTCCTTGTCCTAGTAGGCAGAAGGAGGCGTGTCCAGTATGCCCTGGCCTTGGCAAAGAGGCAACGCATAGCACATACGCTTGGTCAGTAGGAACACTGGGACTGATACCCGCTCTGACTCACTCATACAGTAACAGGGATGCCTAACATGACACAACCTGCTTCCAAATGTACAGGGAGTGTAGTATGTGTATCCGACAGAGGTGGCCCTGCAGCACCACCTGAGGCATGAATGCCATGTGTTAAGTAATGTAATATCATGTACAATATGCACACCTGAGGACCCCAACTAACATCCATATCCACGCATATGACCCTGTGGAAACAGCTGCATGTCATACAGTGATGTACATGTGCAAAAACATGGAACAAGATACAAAATGAGGGTGTCTAGCAATAAATAGCATGGATAACCACACACCCATGTTTGTACCACAACAAGAAGCAACATGGAATAGCCATGGTCAAAAAACAATGGCTAAAACCGACTACTACTATATAGCCTGCTGCAGACCACTGTCCTAATAGCAGGAACTGCCCCAGGTCTATGTCCATAGGTTCATACAAGGCTATCTGCCCTAGGGCATTAATAAGCCTAGGCCAGAGTTTTGTGGCGTCTGCCACCCCTGCAAGTTGATGGATAATATGCCCATTATTTTGCTGTGCCTCTGTCAAGCAGTGATACTGAGGTTATCCCTGGGGTATACCTGCAATCTCCCATCCATTGGTCAAGATCTCACTTGAACAAAGCCAGTGAGGTGCTCAGCCCCACATGTACCAGGATGTTGTTCCACAGCATATGGACTCTCTGGGTGATGAATCTGTCCCTCCAGCACATCCTATTAATATCTGTGTTGAGGTTTAGGTCTCCTGCCCTTGTAGTTCTGATGGATGTAGAGGTCTTGAGGTGAAGCATGTTCATAAAGTCTGGGTTGGACATAGCCTTGTATGTCAGGCACAGATCACCTCTGAGCAGTCAGTAAGTGACTGAATACAGCTGGAATTCCTTCAGTCGGGCAGCATAAGAAATATGTTTGAGACCCTTTCACCTCCTGTCGAGGAATTTGTGGGCCCATCCAATCTGAATGGGGCAGTGTATGCAATCATTGGTGTGATGAGTACAGGGTAATGATGACCTCCCTTGATCTAGATGTGAATCACTGCATGATGAGGTGGCCAATGTAGAAGGCCTTCCAAACTACCCTGGCAATGTGAGTGTCAAGCAAAAGGTCACTGTCAACCTGGGTGCCCAGGTCCCTGATAACCTACGTTGTGCTTAGAGGATTGCCACCTAGATGGGAAGTAGTGGTAACCTTGTTCTTCCTGAAGGGTATGGCTATGCATTGTTTAGTGTTTAATGTAAGGCCATGGCCTTGGCACCAGTTATCTGTGTCTATGAGACCCTTCTGAAGGATGTCTGTGTCAGATGGGTTTCCAGCTATGCTTCCCAGTTTGCAGTCATCTTCAAACTTTGTCAGCCATAATCCTCCTGTGTTTGCTCGTACTTCTGAAAAGTAGATACTGAACAAATGTGGGCCCAGGACTGAGCCCTGTGGGACACCACTTGTGACAGCTCTGGAGTGTGAACTGGCACCAGCAACTTTGACCCTGTGTGTTCCGTCACTTAGCCAGTTTGCAACCCATGCTGTGATGTATGGGTTCACAATTAAGCTGGTGATGTTTTCAATGATACCTGAGTGGGGTATTGTGTGAAAGCCTTTGCCAGGTCAAGGTAGGCTGTGTGGACTGCCTTGCCCACGTCAATGGCCTGGGTGAGTGTTTTGAAAAAGTCAACCAAGTTTAAAAGGCATGATCTGCCCTTGACAAAGCCAAACTGGATTGGATCCAATGTCTGCAAGTCCCCTATGTCTTCATTTAGAATTCCCATTATGATCCTCTCCAGAGCTTAGCAGAACAGGCTTGTCAAGCTGATGGGATGGTAGTTTCTGGGGTTGGTGGAGGCACCTCCTTTGTGAAGTGGGTCCACCATTGCTGTATGCCACTCCTTGGGAACATATCCTGAGGTGAGGCTAAGATTAAACAGCTGCCCTAACTGCGGGTGTAATTACTCATTGAGTTCATGGAGCACACAACTGGGGACACCATCTGGTCCCATGGATAAAGTGTTTTCTGCCTTGGATTGAGCAGTTCCCACCCCAGCAGTGGAGATGTTTGGGGGCTACAATCCTCTGGTGTACATACCCCCAGTTGGGGGAGGGAGAAATCTGCACTGAACCTGTCAGTCAGTATGTTGCCAATGTCTGTAGGTGCAGTGATATCAACATTATTCTGAACTAAGTCTGAGCATATCTGGGAGTTTCCTCCCAGGTTTCAAACATAGGTAAAAAGGCCTCATGATTGTCCCTGGAGTCCTGAGTGGGTTTACTCTCAAAACATGCCTCGGATGATTGTATGGGGAACCCAGTGTTTTACTCACAATGAGCAGGGTGTCTTCCCCACGGATTACGCTCTATCTTGTAGTAGCTCCTTCCTTGTGTTGTACAGCTTGTTTATGGCTAGGGTCCACCAGACTGGATGCTTGCCTGTGGTACAAAGAGTCATTATTATTTGGGATTGCCTGAACCATGCAGTCCTGGAGGTGCTGGTAGAAGGCATTTCTAAGTGATACAGTGGCTTGGGTAATGGTGTCTGCTGGCCTGGGGGCCTTGAAAGAGACCACACCAGTCCTCAGAAATGTGAAGTCGGCATTTGAGAAGGTCTTCACCGTTTCATTTCCCATCTGGGGTGTGGGTGGGATGTGGACTCCCACTGAGAATAGTCCATGATCTGATCTCACCAATGATGGGTATATGTCTGGTGTTGAACAGTCTGACCCCATGTTCGTGATGATGTGTTCTAGTATGTTGCCTCCACTTGAGGGGATTGGGACCAGTTGTTCCATGGCATTTCAGTGTATGAACTCTTGGAACCTTTGTGTTAGAGTATTGTGGCATGATTAGTGATCCCAGTCTATATGTGGATAGTTGGAATCACCCAGTAGGATGGTGTTTTGAGATACATTTATCCCCTTCAGTGTTTGCAGGATAGCTGTGTGAGGTACCTGAGTTTGAGCGGGTGGCATGTAACATGCTACAAACTGCAGAGCAGTCTTGCCTACGGTCACTGGCACCTGGATGGTCTCTGATGCATTGTGTGTTGCCACCAACCATGAGGTGAGGGTGTCCTTGATGAATATGGACACCCACCATCCTTCTTGGTGTTGTCGGGATGCTGGTGACGGAATGCATGATATGAGGTAACACCCGATAGTGCCGGGGTGCTGTCAGAAGCTGTGAACCAGGTTTCAGGCACAGCACAGACATCAATGTGCTACATACTGAGAAGGGCATAGAGTGTGTGCAGCTTGAGGTTGAGACCTTGGGCATTGAGCAGCATTACCCTTAGTGTCTTTCCTTTACTGTGTTCTAGGGTGGTAGGTGTAGAATCTGAATCTTGCATAAAAAGGCACAATGGGGTGGCAAGAGCATCATCTGAAATCCGGAAGCCCAGGGTGACAGGTGCAAGCCGTCCCTTGCAAATCACCGTGGCCTGTCCAGCATGTCATCCCAGGCAGACAGACATTGGACCCCTTAGAATGACACCATAGTCTAAGCAAAATACTACAGCTGATCATCTTGTCTCTGTTTATGTGGCATCATACTTGGTGAAGGTAGGATACTGCCGAAGGTCAGGGTCATACCTGCCTGGCCTACATAATCAGAGGGATCCTCTATGTCTCCTTCCATGTAGTCCAGGAGGTACATCTCAGGTCGTTCACACCAGCATGGATTATGACTGGGTCAGACCTGTACTTGCAGTTTAGTGACCTGAGTGCTTGCATTATGTGGTGGATTCCAGTGCCCGATAGGCAGCTTACTGTGACCTCCTCTGTACCTGATCTGGTGAGTGGGACATCAGTGTGTCTGACTATGGAGTCACCTATGACAAGTGTGTCCGGCATTGTGTTTGGCCTTAAGGGCTGTGACTGTTTGGCACACCAACTCTGTGGTCAATGTGTTGCATGTGCTGTGCCCTGTGGAGGCAGTTGTGTGAGTGTCTGCTGTGGTGGCCACCGCCATTCTGGTAGACTTCTGATCAGAGCCTCCGAGAGTGTCTCTGTGTGTCTATGTGTATGATCTTAAGTTGTGACAGTGCCATGTGAGACTGGATTAAAGATGTGTGTGTGGTTACCTTCACCCTCTCTCTGGTCTTGCTAGTCCTATGTTGAGAGAGCTCAGCCTCCACTTTGGCTATATAGTTGCATCTCTCACATGTATGTGTGTTTTATGGCAGAAGGAGAGGGTTGTCAGTGTACATGAGGCAACTGTAACAGTGCCTCAATATTCCCAGGTTCACCAGCTGAGCAGGAGAGGACACTAGCAACTGATCCCTAGACATGCTAGAAGGAATAGACAAAACAATGTTGGAATACAGGGAGATATCAAGCCCCCAAGCCACATCATACTGTTTGATTGACAATAGCTACACATACACGGTGTTTCATAGTGTCATAGTGTACTACTAGGCTATCTGCCCTAGTGCATGTATAAGCCTAGCCATAGTGATGTGGCTATTGCCACCCCTTATAGTGGTAATAAGTGTACAGAATAGATTCTGAATATTGTGCCTCTGACTTAGTAGTGACACATTATGACCCCTTACGTAATTGAATAACATGACTGTGTCTCTGTCTAGTCTGTGCCTCCATCTCATATGCAGTTGTCCAGATGTCTCCTGAAGAGAGTCAGTGAGGGACTCTGTCAAACATGAACTGGGATACTCTGCTAGAGTGTGAGATGCCTCTGAGTTATGACTCTGTCCCTCCAGCATGTCCTATACATGTATGTGCTGAGGTTCAAATACTCAGCTCTCATGGCTCTGGTGGATTTGGATTGCTTGCAGTGGAGTATGTCCACCAAATCCTGATTGGACATGGTCTTGTATGTCAGGCATAGGTCACCTGTAAGTATGCGGTATGACACTGAACAAAGCTGGACTTCCTCTATTCTGGAAGCATATGACATGTGTTGAAGAACCCTGATCTTCATGGTAGGTACTTTTCGGGTGCAAAGGTGCAAAAGGCAGGATCTGCCCTGTACAAAGCTGAACTAGGTGGGAACAAGGGTCCGTAGATCAGTAATGTGTCTGTGTAAGAGCTCCATGACTCCTCCCATATCTTTGCAGACAAGGCTGGTTAAGCCTGTGTGGTGGTAGTTGCCATGGTCTGTGGAGGCATCGCCCTTGTGGAGTGGGACCACTGTTGCCGTATGCCAGTGTTCAGGTACATATCCTGTAGCAAGACTAAGGTTAAATAGCAGTTGTATATATGGGTCCAGCCCCTTCTGGAGTTCACATAGCATGCAACTGGAGATACCAGCAGGTCCCATGGATGCTGTGTACTTGTCTTTGCTGAGTGTGGCTCTCACATGGACATCCAAGATGACAGTGAGGTTACATACAGCAGTGATAACTATCTTGTTTTGGGGGTGAGGGAGGGTAAATCGCACTGAAGCTGTCCGGAATGTTGCCAATATCTGTCAGGTCACTGGGATATATGTTGTTGTGTACCAACTCTGAGCATATCCGAGGGTTCACAACCAGGTGTCTGACATAACTGAAGAAAGCAGTGTGGTTACCTTCATTGTCTTTGGTGATTTATGTCCCCAAGTTGACCTTGCATGTCTTTATGAGATAATGTAGCTTTCTACTAGTGCTGATCACAGCTGTCTTCTCTTTTGGAGATGTAGCTCTGTCTTGCATTAGTAACCCTCATCTGTCATACAGTTTGTTTATGGCTGGGGTCCACCAGACAGGACACTTTCCCTTTGTGGAGAGGGTCCTGTTTTCAGTTGTGATTGTATGGTCCATGCTGTCTGACATCTAGCTAAGGGGAGGTCATTCTGGTTCTGCAGTTATCTTTCATCAGCATTAGAAATGACCACAACAGCCCCTGTGGGGTGTACCTCATGCACACACATCCAGCACCTGTAAAGTCCACAACAGTACCTCACCAGGAGTATGACAGAGCTGGAACACATGTAATGTGTAGTCTGATTAAACAGAGTGCAGCTCCACACACTGCCATGTTGTCCACCCAGATGCAAGCTGTGCCTGATGTAGAAAGCCATGTCCAAGCTGGAATCAATGCACATGCTGCACCTTGTACAATCTGAATGGCAGGGAGCTATGCACATGAGGGACCTGAACCCCAGCACTGACATATATAGGACAGGCTGTACTGCATTATCCAAAACACAGAAGCCACCCCCACACATGAGTAAACTACCAGTACAGGTTGTCCATAGAGACACTGGTTGAGTCCCTCAACAGGAATCCTAATGAGTGGATGGGAGATGGGAGGTTTACCCTGGGTATCAATGTTATGTCACAGGTAGACAGAGGCACAGTATACTAAACAAGACATATGACATGTCGAACTACGCTTACAATGTGTTGATGGACAAACACATTCTCCGACTAGCATTAGGTCAAGATACCTCTTGAACACAGCCAGCAAGGTGCTCTGCCTCAAATGGACCAGGATTGTATTCCACAGCATAGGGAGTCTCCGAGTGATAACTCCATCCCTCCAACATGTCCAACATACATCCCTGCTAAGGTGTAAGTCACCTGCACTAGTGGTTCAGGTGGATCTTCTGAGTCTGAGGTGGAGCATGCCCATTAATCTCTGTTTGGACATGGTCTAGCATGTCAGGCACATGTCACCTCTAAGCAGACGGTATGTGAGTGAATAGAGTGTGAGTGTCGTCAATCTGGCAGCATATGACAGCTGTTGGGGTTCCTTGATCCTTTAGGTGGGGGACAGTCAGGGTGTCTCCAATTGCTGCAGATGTTGTGTGAGATACAGCCAGAATAGGGCATTCGACTTGATCACCGGTCTGATAAGTGAAGAGTACAGGGGAACAATGACCCACTAGATCTGGATGTGAATCCCAGCCTGATCAGGTGGGCAATGTAGAAGGTCTTCCTAGCCACTTTAGCAATGTGAGTCTCAGAAGAATGGCGACTGTTAACCTGGGTCCCCAGGTCCATGATAACCTCCTCTGTGCTTAGAGGATTGCCACCTATATGGTAGCTTGGGGTCACCTTGCTTTTCCTGAAGGGTATGTCTACACATGTTGTGCACTCTGACTTCAGGCCATGGCCCTGGCACCAGCTATCAGTTACTGTGAGTCCCTTCTGAAGGATATCTGTGTGTGATGCACTGTCCACTATGGTGCCCAGTGTGCAGTCATCTGCTAACATTGTCATCCAAAGTCCTCCCATGTTGGCCTGTACTTCTGGGAAGTACATGACAAACAATGGGGGCCAGGGACTGAGCCCTGTGTGACACCACCTGTGACCAGCCTGGAGTCTAACATAGTGCCAGCAACTCTAACCCTGTGGGTCCCGTCCTTAAGCCAGTTTGCAACCCATCTTGTGACATATGGGTTTACATTTCAGTTGTTAGGGTTTTCAACAATACCTGAGTGGGGTATTGTGTTGAAAGTGTTTGCAAGGCCAAGGTAGGCTGTATGGACTGCCTTTCCCCAACAATGGCCTAAGTGACCAATTTGAAGATGTCAACCCAGTACAAAAGGCATGATCTGCCCCTGACCAAGCCAAAATGGGATGGGTACAATGTCTGCATGTCCCCTATATCTTTGTTTATGAGCTCAATTATGATCCTCTCCATAGATTTGCAGACTACACTTGTTAAGCTTATGGGGCAGCAATTAACAGGGTCTGTAGAGGCACTGCCTTTGTGCAGATGTGCACAACTGGACCATAACCAGGCTGTTGTGCACACTATGGAAATGTAAAGCAGTGATAGGACTAAAGCCCAGGATACTGACCACCACAGTGAAAGTACTGAAACACTACACTAGACAGTGCTACAGTGTTAGGTCAGTATGAACGGATGTTGACAATTGTGTGCAAAGTATCCCATGCAAAACCTGCAGGCACAGTATACTCCCTGTTTTGTTCACACAAAAGCATTCGGACAGTAACTACACAACATGGCACAGAACACACAACCATAAACTTCAGGTATTTGTTGAAGGTCACACTCATCCACAAATGTGATGGGCTGCAGAGTTCAACATATGTAAAGCCCACACTGGGCATGCTCACACACTTAGATAAATGAGACATCTTTCACACAACATGCCACGGGAAGGCTGAACTGGGCATGCTCACACACTTGGTCCAAATGTTACCCCTAGCAAATGTGAAAACACACCAGAGGATGCTCATCCCCCTTTCTAGACACTGATCATGTAAGCACCCTATAAGTATATTGGAGAAAAGGATTCTCTCAGTAATCCGAATAGCGCACCGTGCTAATGCATCCGTCTCTAGTGTCATAACATAGTTAGGTAGGGGTTTGAATCCAGCAGGTGGCAAGTGTGTGTGAAGGGGGGTAAGTGCGTTGTAAGTGTGTATGAAAGAAACATACATCCCTTTTGGCAACTGGGAAAACACACCACAGGATGAACATTCCACTTTCTAGACTCTGATGATGTCAGCACCCTATAAGTATATTGGAGAAAAGGATTCTCTCAGTAATCCGAATAGCGCGCCGTGCTAATGCGTCTGTCTCTAGTGTCATAACATAGTTAGGTAGGGGTTTGAATCCAACAGGTGGCAAGTGTGTGTGAAGGGGGGTAAGTGTGTGTAAGTGTGTATGAAAGAAACATCCCTTTTGGCAACTGGGAAAACACACCACAGGATGATCATTCCACTTTCTAAACTCTGATGATGTCAGCACCCTATAAGTATATCAGGGGAAAGAAAATTCCCCAGTAATGCGAATAGCGCGCTGTGCTAATGCGTCCATCTCTAGTGCTATAACATAGTTAGGTAGGGGTTTGAATCCAACAGGTGGCAAGTGTGTATGAAAGAAACATCCCTTTTGGCAACTGGGAAAACACACCACAGGATGATCATTCCACTTTCTAAACTCTGATGATGTCAGCACCCTATAAGTATATCAGGGGAAAGGAAATTCCCCAGTAATGCGAATAGCGCGCTGTGCTAATGTGTCCGTCTCTAGTGTCATAACATAGTTAGGTAGGGGTTTGAATCCAGCAGGTGGCAAGTGTGTGTGTAAGTGTGTATGAAAGAAACATCCCTTTTGGCAACTGGGAAAACACACCACAGGATGATCATTCCACTTTCTAGACTCTGATGATGTCAGCACCCTATAAGTATATTGGAGAAAAGGATTCTCTCAGTAATCCGAATAGCGCGCCGTGCTAATGCGTCTGTCTCTAGTGTCATAACATAGTTAGGTAGGGGTTTGAATCCAGCAGGTGGCAAGTGTGTGTGAAGGGGTGTAAGTGTGTATGAAAGAAACATCCCTTTTGGCAACTGGGAAAACACACCACAGGATGATCATTCCACTTTCTAAACTCTGATGATGTCAGCACCCTATAAGTATATCAGGGGAAAGGAAATTCCCCAGTAATGCGAATAGCGCTGTGCTAATGCGTCCGTCTCTAGTGTCATAACATAGTTAGGTAGGGGTTTGAATCCAGCAGGTGGCAAGTGTGTGTAAAGGGGGGTAAGTGTGTATGAAAGAAACATCCCTTTCAGCAACTGGGAAAACACACCACAGGATGATCATTCCACTTTCTAAACTCTGATGATGTCAGCACCCTATAAGTATATCAGGGGAAAGGAAATTCCCCAGTAATGCAAATAGCGCGCTGTGCTAATGCGTCCATCTCTAGTGTCATAACATAGTTAGGTAGGGGTTTGAAGCCAGCAGGTGGCAAGTGTGTGTGAAGGGGGTAAGTGAGTGTGTATGAAAGAAACATCCCTTTTGGCAACTGGGAAAACACACCACAGGATGATCATTCCACTTTCTAAACTCTGATGATGTCAGCACCCTATAAGTATATCAGGTGAAAGGAAATTCCCCAGTAATGTGAATTGCGGGCTGTGCTAATGCGTCCGTCTCTAGTGTCATAACATAGTTAGGTAGGGGTTTGAATCCAACAGGTGGCAAGTGTGTGTGAAGGGGGGTAAGTGTGCATGAAAGAAACATCCCTTTTGGCAACTGGGAAAACACACCACAGGATGATCATTCCACTTTCTAGACTCTGATGATGTCAGCACCCTATAAGTATATTGGAGAAAAGGATTCTCTCAGTAATCCGAATAGCGCGCCGTGCTAATGCATCCGTCTGTAGTGTCATAACATAGTTAGGTAGGGGTTTGAATCCAGCAGGTGGCAAGTGTGTGTGAAGGGGGGGTAAGTGTGTATGAAAGAAACATCCCTTTTGGCAACTGGGAAAACACACCACAGGATGATCACTCCACTTTCTAGACTCTGATGATGTCAGCACCCTATAAGTATATCAGGGGAAAAGAAATCCCCCAGTAATGCGAATAGCGTGCTGTGCTAATGCGTCCGTCTGTAGTGTCTTAACATAGCTAGGTAGGGGTTTGAATCCAGCAGGTGGCAAGTGTGTGTGAAGGGGGGTAAGTGTGTATGATTGATACATCACTTTTGGCAACTGTGAAAACACACTACAGGATGCACATACCCCTTTCTAAACGATATCACAATTATGTATGGCTTTTGATTACAGACATGCCATGTGTGTTGTGCACACACAGAATGCCCATGTGTGTGGGTTGTCCCTCACAATAATGCATGACATTGATTACACCGGTTATGGCAATGAACACATGCTGTATGTGTGTGCCAAATACACATATGTACCTGTGACTTTCAATAGTTACCATGTGTGATGCCTGCCACATGTGAATACATGGTATTTGCACAGGGTAACATTATGACCGTGGTCTTCTGTGCAGATGCTGCATGTGGGATGTGTATATACAGTGTGAGATGTAGATGCTATCAGCCTAGTAGTGAGGGATGCACACCTGGTCTGGGGCATAAAGTCTACATGTTGTTAATGTACAGGAGCTGCATGTTCTCACCTGTTGTGGGAGTGGTAAGACAGTATTCCATAGCAATGCAGTGACTGCATGCTAAGAACCATTCAGCTAGGGTGTTGTAGCTACACTTATTCATTAGCATTCATTAATTTGTCGGAATCCCTGGTGAGGGTCTGATGCCAACCAAGGTCAGGGGTCTACCAGCCTGTGTCACTTGCTCAGTGATCCCTTCCATGTTCCCTATCACGTATCCCAGTGAGCGACATCCCACATCAGCTGTGGTGGCATGGACAATGACTGAGTCATGTGTCCATGCATCTGACTGACTTGAATGTTGTTGTTACAGTTTGGCCATGTGTTTCCATCTCATACATGTGATGTACATCAATGGGTAGGGGATAGGGTTGACTGTGTACATGTGGCAGCTGTGACATTACTACATGACACACATATTCCACAACTGTACCATAGAGGTGACTGACAACTGACCTTTGCACATGCTACCGGAGTATTGAGATTACATTGGTGATTGACAGCACATAGGGCCAATGGTGAAAAAGAGACATAGGTCCAGGGATATCTGCCCAGGGCATGTATCCACCTAGCCAGAATGTGCGTGCCTTTCAACATGCATTGTGAATCTGTCTTGCTATGCCCTTTTCCAAGGTTAGTATACTGTGCCTCTTTCTCACAGTGACACATAAGTGATACCCAGGGTAACCCTACAATGTCACATCCAGTCATTAATATCGCTCTTGAAGATAGTCACTGAGTCAGTCTGCCTAACCTCTATTGGGATAATAATCAGGAATGAAGGGAGCCTCTGAGTTGTGAATGTGCCCCTCCACCATGTCCTATGTATATCACTCCTGAGGTTCAAGTATTTCCAGCATGTATCCTGGTGGGATCTGGATATTCTGAGATGCAGCATGGCCATTACGTGAGGGTATGACCTGGCCTTCTATGTCAGGCACAGATTGCCTATGAAGAGGCAGTATGTCACTGAGTAGAGCTGCTGCTACTTTAACCAGTCAGTATGTGGCATCTGTTTGAGCACTTTGATCCCCTTGTTGAGGTACATATGTGGTAGCCCCAGTTGCTGCAGGTGTCTGGTAAGGTGCATGCCGACAGGTTCATCATAGTCAATTATGGGCATGATGAGGGATGAGTAAAGGGGCACAATGTCCTCCCTGGCCTACATGTGGATCCCATGATGATGTGGCCCATATAACATGCTTACCTAACCACTTTGTCCATGTTGTTGTCAAATGGTAGAATGCTATCAACCTGCGTACCCCAAGGTCCATAATTCCTTGGTCTGCACTTACTGGATTAACACATATGTGGTACATTGTGGTCACTTAGTGTTTGACAAAGGGGATGACTATACTCTTTCTGTCATTCACGTTGAGGCCATGGCTGTGGCACAAGTCATGTGTTTGCAAGAGTCCCATTTGGAGGATGCGTGTGTTAGCTGTTGAGTTGATTATGGTGTTCGGTCTGCAGTCACCTGCGACTTGCTGAGCCACAGTACTTCCATGATGGCCTGTACCTATGACAAATATATAATGAACATGACAGCTCCTAGGGCTGTGCCTTGTGGGACACCACTTGTACCAGGTTGGAGGCTGACATGGCTCCAGCAATTCTACCATGTGTGTTCTGCCCTTGAGCCACTGTGCAATACCCATAGTGACATAGGGGTTATTATGTACACTGGTGAGCTTCCCTAGAATGCACAAGTGGAGTATTGTATCCAAGGCTTATGCAAGGTCCAGGTAGGCTGTGTGGACCTCCTACCCCTTGACAGTGGCCTTGGTGACTGTTTCAAACAAAGCAAACAGGTTTGATAGGCAGGATTTGCCATTGACAAAGCCAAACTGTGTATGGTGACATGTCTGTAGGTCCACAATATCTAGATATGTGAGGTTCATGATGATCCTTGCCATAGCTTTGCAGACAAAGCTAGTCAGACATATGGGGCGAGTAGTGTCCAGGATCCGTGACAGCACCACCTGCATGTTGAGGGACCACTGTTGCTGTATGCCACTCTCTGGCCACATATCGTGTATTAAGGCTGGGATTGAACAGTGGTGTTATGTCTGGGTGTAGCTCTTCTTGTGGTTCATGTAGGACACAGCCTGGGACACTGTCTGGTCCCATTGATGCAGTGTTTATTGCTTTGGGAAGGGCATCTCTTACCTGAGCATCTGTGATGTCAGGGGGGAAGCACTGTGCTGCGAGACATATGTTCCCTTTTGGTGTGGTGGGGAGAGAAGGCAGCATTGAACCTGTCCACTAGGATGATAGCAATGTCTGTGTGTTTTATATTTTGTGTGACATATTGTATTACCTCTGAGCATATCTGGGTAGTACCACTCAGGTTACTAACATAACTACAGGCAGCCTTGTGATTATCCTCAGTGGCTTGTGGAATCCTCTCTCAAAGATGGCCTTAGACAATCATATGGGTGCCTGTAGTTGTCATCCAATACTCATCAGTGGTGCCTTCACATTTTGGGAGGTTGTTGTATCATGTAGTGGCGCCATCCTTCTATTGTATAGTGTGTTTATGGCTGGTGTCCGCCCAGGACATCTGCCTTTGGAGAATTGGGTCATGCTTTCATATGTGGCTTCATGATCCATGCATTCCTGAATGTGTCCACAGAATGACTCTATACAGGTATCTGCAGTCTGGTCCATATTTTCAACAGGCCTTGGGCCTTTGAAGGTTTCCACATCATTTATGAGGGGTGTGCACTTGCTTGACATGAGCTGTTGACAGGCGTGCGCCCTCCAGACAGAGCAAGGGAGGGTCACAGTCAGCTACCTGTTGGGACGTACCTCCACGGACCACATGGAAAGAGACACAGAGGAGCTCTTACAGCACCCTCTCAAACTCAGGTCTCCCACACAGCCTTCATGCTGACACAGGAGAGTTTAGATTACTCTGCAAACACCATCATACTGGGTGATGCCAGCTACCCAAACATAGACTGTGAACATTACACAAGCCACAATACCCAAGCTCTAAGGTTCCCATTGATCGGACATTCTTTGGCTATGGAACAGGTAACCAACCTTCACACAAGAGGGCAGATATAGTAGAGCTGATCTTTACAAACATGAGTACAAACTGCTCACCACTGGGAGTATATCCTCATTGTTGCAATCAAACCATATACTAATCACACTGGAGTTCTGGATCCCCACATATGCAAACCACCAACACATCGATGTGTGTGTGTGGAAATGTCCCTATTAGCAACCGTGACAGTATGGTACAGGATGCAGATCCCCTTTGAAACAGTGATGATGTCAGGACTGTATAACTATATCACCTGTAGTAAAGTCCTCAA
This sequence comes from Protopterus annectens, assembly GCF_019279795.1. Taxonomy (NCBI): domain Eukaryota; kingdom Metazoa; phylum Chordata; order Ceratodontiformes; family Protopteridae; genus Protopterus; species Protopterus annectens. The sequence continues at coordinate 384,778,283 of NC_056746.1, forward strand.
ATAATTTGCATAGCGCTCTGCTAATGCGTCTTTCTTCAGTGTCATAACGTAGTTAGGTAGGGGTTTGAATCCTGCAAAGGGAATGTATGTGTGTTAGTATGAGTGTGGTTTATGTGTGTGCACTATGCTGGGAGGGTTAACTGCCTTTTGCCAACTGGGAGAACACACTACAGGGTGCACATCCCTCCTCCTACACACAGATGATGTCAGCACCCTCTAAGTACAGCATTAGTAAGGATTTCTCCAACTACTGCAAATAGCACACTCTGCTAATGTGTCTGTTTCTACTGTCATTGCACAGTTAGGTATGGGTTTGAATCTTGCAAATGGAAAGTATGTGTTTTACTGTTGGTGGGGTTAGTGTGTGTGCACAATGATGGGGTGGGATGTGGCTTTTTGCCACATGGGGCTATGCACTGCAGGGTGGTCATTACCCTTAACAAGCAGTGATGTTGATAGCACCCTATACAAACAAAACTACAAAACAGAAGGTGGTGGTACTGATAACACATGTAAGGTAACACTTCTTCAAGTAATGTCCGCAAAGCGGAGTAGGATAATCAAACAATTCTTTTATTCTATACAGACAACATGACAACAGACAACTAACTGCCAGTACTCAGTATAGTGTTACATGCTACTGTAACACGCACATGTACCGAATATACCTAGATAGTGTTCTGAAGCCTGAATGTGGCAAGTGTGTGGATGTGGGATGTGTCTGTGTGTGCATTTCCGTATGGGAAACATGTTTGCTGTGGCAATCAGGGTACTACAGTACCTGATGCACATTACATCTTCCAACTGATGAGGTTGCCTGAACCCTGTGAGTACAGGTAGAGAAGGGGATGCCAGTAGTAAACAACATAGTGCACTTCTGAAATGTGTACCTGTCATGTATCAACAGCTACTCATGTAGGGTGATAAATAATGGGAATGGCAGGTGAGTGTGTGCATGTGTGGGTAGCAGGGTGTGTATAAATGCATGTGTGACAGAACAGATACATGTAGCTGAATCTACATAACAGCACAAGATGCATTGCCATAGTCAATGTTAGCATGTGATGGTGTGCAGCTGGTACACTTTGTTAAGTAGTATGGGTGCAGATAACAATTGAGGACATTCATACAGTTACTGCAGCAGGACTGCTGGGATATACACACATTTATACTGCAACAGTCAACAGTTACCAACATGTTACTACTTATACACATCTATGTAGTCACCCTGTGCATCAGCAACGTGTTTACCTTTACCTGCACCGATGTTGTAGTATGCAGGAGGTGGCACAGTGTCATCATATGCACAGGGTGTGGGTTAGGTATGCCCAAGCCGCCACTGGTAACACCAATTGACATGTGTGTGTATGTGGGTTTGTGAGGGGCAGCAGTACAGGGTGGACCGTTGTTGGTGCAGTGTGTGTGTGTATGTGTTTGCCCTAGGTGTTAGGTTTCCAGGTTTCTGCATGTGTGTAAGCACGCACACAGTCCCACATAATGGCTGCCATGTACAGGGTTTTGTGGACAGCCACAGACTGCACCTGTCAGGTCATCCAGATCAGTGTCTGTGGGCACGGACACGGTACCTGTGCCTGGCAGGGTGCTACGGGCCGTATCCAGTACTAACCCAGACTGGGTACTGTCATCGGAAGCAGGGGTGTGTTGACTGGACACAGTTCCCTGTTGGGACTGTCCAGAGCCACGTGCACGTGGTCTCCTGGGGCGTCTGGATGACAGCACAGACCCAGCATTGCTGGGGCTGGTGCTGGCACTTGAGGCGCGAGTGGGCCCGTTGTCGTCCATGGCCACTGCCAGCTGGTGCTCTTGCTGGCATACGGCCACGTCGACGTCGCAAACGCACACCATCACCCTGGCCCATGGACATCTGGTTGTGGAGCAGCTGTTCTATGCCCCCACAACGTCTGTCAATGACATCTGTGAAGTTACGGATAGCATTCGCAACATCATGCATGCCGTCTGTCATGGCTATGCGACATGCTCTCAGCTCCCTCAGACCCTGTCTGGTGTACCTTTCCATACGTGCCTGTGCCTGCATGACAGTTCTAAACATAGTGGAGGTTGACATACCTCCTTGGGCACATCGGCCAGAGGCAGTATGGCCATGGATGCCCCCACGAGAACCCATGGGCGACTGTCTGCGTGGTACCATTGGAGGCCTCTGCACATGGCTGCCTTGTGAGGATGCATGTACCACAGGTACCACATTACCCTGATCTATGCCCACTGCTGACTGTCCATCACCTAGGGACAATGGTGACAAAGGATGTAACGGCAGGATGACTGTGCGCATTGTCGGGTTGAAAGCTGTGTACTGTCAATTGGCTGACCAATGGCGGACCCAGACACACCTTCCTGCACCATTACAGACATTTCATCATCATCAGTACCTGGGGCACAAGATTCAGGTTCCCTGCTGCAGGTCACCAGAGCAGCACCAGAACCTACGGGAGGAAAACATGGAACACAGATTACAGTCTCAATACATATTTGAAAGAGATGCACTTCAATACTAGTGCACACATTCAGAAATGGACACATGCAGTCATGGACACTAACACACATGCACACTTGGGCACAGGCACACTTGCACACATGCACACCCCACAGTAAACACACACATCAGTACCGTGTTACACTACTCAATTTACTACCTGTCAATTACAGTTATTGTGAACACAGTCACCAGCATGTCTACTACAGAGTTGCACTACTCTTCCTAGTTTTATAAATTGTTTTACAGATAATTTTAAAAAGACTCACCAGCATGTATGGCCTGCCTCATTGCTACATGGGAGGGACCTGGAAGTGTGAAGAGAGTAATGTCAGTGGGCACATGTGTGCCATTCATTTTGCACATGATACAGTACAGTAGTACACTAGTTCCCTTATACACATCAGCTGCACATCATGTCTGTATATATATCATGATGACAGATACATACCACATGCACACCTTATGCGTGCATGAAGTAACAGTGTACAGAACAGTCATATGTACATACCAGGAGTTAACTCTAGTCTCACCCTTACCTCTCTTCAAACGTCAACTCAAACTGTACTTCCAAAACCACTGGCTTTGTTCTTCTTGGAGTCCAGGCTAACGTCCCTCTCCCTACCCTCTCTTCACCCTTAACCCCTCATTGTGCATAGAAACTAGCTTCTACCCTGTTTCTTTCACCTTGATGTCCTTCTATGCTCTGACCTACTTCTCCCATCCCTCCCACCTCCTCTTGACTGTCTTCCTTCTTTTCCTCACTTCCCTTCTTGACTCCTGCCTCTTCCATATCATTGTATCTGTCATACTCCTTCTACTTCTCTACCCTTCTGAGCCCTAACTATTATGTATATGGCTTTTGCCTTATTGCATAACCATTATGCTTTAGGTAGGATTGCTTTGAAACCAACGGTACATTGTGTATGACTCTAAACTGTTTGACTTCCTTACATGTATGTTGATTTAATTAACAGGCTGGTGTTCAATTCTATTATGTTGGCTGTCTGTAATGACAACTTGTCTGTCTGCCTTTATTACGTTATGTGTGGAGCTTTTCTCCACAGGCCTCTACTGAAAATGAACTTATATCCAGCTAGACTATCTGGGTCAACAAATGTAAAAGTAATAACAATAAATGAATATGGCATCTTACCTGCACGCTCGCTGTCTTGCTGCTGTGTGGATCCAACCTCCATCAGGATGCATGATGGTTGCTGTTGTTCTGGGGCTGGATCCACAACACTTAGCAGTAGCCCCTCCTGTCTGGTGAGGGGGGGATGTGTGGCCACCCCCCCCACCTGTGGCAGCCTGTTGCCTGCGGATATCTGCAGCACGCTGGCGGACATTTCTTATCAAATCACTGCAGTGATGTCTCACCTGCTCATATGTCCTATCATGCATGCCAACATCATTTATCCTGCTAACAAGGTTTTGCCACAGTGCAGACCTCTCCTGCTGATTCTGGGTGGTGCATGAGAACAGGATGGCATAGTCACGCACCAGGCTCTGGTGGATCACGTCATCCTCTGCAGCACAGTAGGCAGGATTCCGTTTAGGTGGCATGTCTATCTGGAAAGGTACACAAACAGGTTATCAGCATAGTATCTCAACAATACATGGTACACATTCTATACAGGTAGTGTTAACTTCTACTTATTACTGATTGGTTAAAACCTGATTACAGTGTAGCTATCATTCTATGTCATTTGTACTAAGTACTTGGCCTTCAGACCAGTTGTTTTACATTAGGGAGGTTGGTGGCAAACACTGTGGTGGCAGGACACATATCTTTCATGCATTGAAGTTGGGAACTGCTGATTGTGGGCCCAGTGTACAAGTGTATTACTTCTGGTATGGGCAGTTGGCCTTCAGGCCAGTTATTTAACATTAACGAGGTTTGTGGTCTGCACTCATGTGTGACAATAGGCTGTACTCTGCCATTCATAGCTGGGGACATCTGGTTTCAGGTTTATAGTGCCTGCATATCTGAGCTGTATCTTACTGACATTGCTACACCTTGTTTGTTGTAGCAAACACTACATCCAGGCCTCCTGCATCTACCTTTGTTTATATGCTTGTTATCTGTTAGCTTGTTATTTCACTGGTATGCTACTTCCACATAGTACACATCTTTGCAACACATCTGTGACTCACTACTGTTATCTGCATTGCTTACTGTACGTACTTCCATGTTACACATGACAGCAAGTGACTGCTTGTCATTGTTGCATTTACTTCATTGTGACACATTGCACTTAGGTTACCTGGCATTTGCTCACTGATGATTTTATATCAGTCAGCAGTTGTAGGTAATGTCAGTACACCCTCACTCCCCACTGGACCTTGTTTTCAATCATTAGTGATTACAGAGTTCACAATAGTATTCTAGCATGTCCAGAGGTCAGTTGTCAGTTCCCTCCTCAGTCCAGCTGGTGAGTGTGGTACTCCAGAGACAATGTTAGAACAGATGCATGTACACAGACAACCCCCTCCTCCTAACAACAAATTCAAACTCATGTGAGTGATGCAACCATATACCAGACTGGAGGCTAGGCTCTGTCTACTCAATACCGCCATAACCAGTCACGTGGCAAAGGGGATCACTCACTACACTTCCAGTCTCACGTAGACCTACCACAACAGCGGACCTAACACATGATCACACATGATCATACTTGTAGGCTCAGACCACAGCTCTGCCTATGCAGCAGAGACCTCCTAAGCAGACATCCAGGCAACCACTACCACATAAACGAACATGTGCAACACATATCACACAAAGCCAATGTGCTGAACACTCACAGCCATTAACAGTTAACAACACACCTCATACACCTGTACTAGGTGCCTCTATCATCAGGCACACTCACATCACGTTCACCAGGCTTAACGAGGTGAGGGTCACGGTGTGCAGCCTGTCAGGCACTATGAACTGCCACATAACACAAACAGTCAGGTAACCCCAAGGCAGGTACAGGTATGACTCAGTCAATGTCCATGCTGCTGTGAATGGCCTGACACATTCCTCCCTGGACTACATGACATGAGACATTACAGAGCTCTCTGAGCACGTAGCCCGAGACAGTTTGACCCTGACCTTGAGTAGCATCCTACCCTCACCTAGAACAATGCCACAATATCAAGGCACGATGATCCCTTCCAACAATTGACTGACATACTGGTGTCATTCACAGGTGTGCCAATGCTTGCCATCTTGGGGTGGTATGCTTTGCTAGGGACAGCTTGCACCTGTCACCACAGTCCTATTGACATTTGGCGGAGCCTCCTGCTACACCCATAGTGCCTGTATTAGGCAAGGCTCATAAGGCAAACCCACATCCATTTGTATCACAAAGGATGAGGAAGTAAGAGTGATGCTACTCAACACTGGACGTCTAGACCCAAGGATGCACGCACCCAAAACCCTACCTAGCATTCTGGACATCGATATCTGTGCAGTAACATGAACCTGTTTCAGGTTTCACAGGAGCACACCAGTACTACCACGTTATAGCTGTTACCATTCTTGTCGGCCACAACACTTGAACAAGGGAGGGGAGTATCAGTATTCAATGCAGATTCCCACGCCTCCCCATTGGTGCCACAGCACAAGATAGGTGTTAGGCCATTGGGTACAGAAGCCCTAGTTGGGGACCTGGGAAGAAACATGGTAGCGGTCTGTCATTTGTCTACCACATGGCCAACGTGGATTGACAGACATGTTATATAGCCCAGCTAATCATGACTGATTCACATGTATGGCAGGGGAGGTCATTGTGCCTCTGTACTCATCCATCATCAGGCCTATAATTGCGTACAATGCACCTTTTGGGATGTACCTAACCAGACACCTACAGCAACTGGTACAGGACAACAGTACATCATCAAGGGGATGCAATGGCTCACACAGATGTCATATGCTGCCCAGGTAATGTGAATCCAGCTGGACTCAGTGGCATACTGCCTGTTCAGAGGCAATCTGTGCATGCCATATACAGCCATGTCCTACCTAGCAGTAATGAACGTGATGCACCTCAGGCAATCAGAGTCCCATACAGCCACATGCTCAGGAGAGCTGGACCTCAGCACTGACATACATGGACATGCTGGAGGGCATATTCCTAACCGAGAGGCTCCCTTCACTCTGTAATGAGCTCACACTACTGGTTAGGCAGAGTCCCTCATTGACTCTCTTCCATAGGAATCTGGATGAGTGGATGGAGATCATAGTTGTACCCCAGGTATCACTTCTATGTCGCTGTTAGACAGAGGCAAAGTATACTAAAGTCGGACAAGGGCATAGCAGCATAACTTGTGATTGGGTGGCAAAGACAAACACATTCTACTAGGCTTACCAATGCCCTAGGGCAAATAGCCTAGTATGAACCTATGAACTGTTCATTCTCAACTGTTCGAGCTCATTACAGAGTGAAGGGAGCCTCTCAGTTAGGAATTTGCCCCTCCAGCATGTCCATGTATGTTCTATTCAGTCGCTTACCGCTTGCTCAGAGGTGACCTTTGCCCAACATACAAGGCCATGTCAAACCCAGATTTGATGAATATGCTTCACCTAAAAAACCTAGATCCATCAGAGCCACAAGGGTGGGAGACTTAAACCTCGACACGGCTATTAATAGGACATGCTGGAGGGATAGATTCATCACCCAAAGACTCCCTATGCTGTGGAACAAAATCACGGTATATGTGAGGCAGAGCACCTTGCTGGCCTTGTTCAAGAGGAATCTTGACCAATGGATGAGAGATCGCAGATATACCCCAGGGATTACCTCCGTGTCACTGCTCGACAGAGGCACAGCAAAATAATGGGTATGGTTCCCCATACTAAAGGGGTGGCGTAAGCCACAAAACGATGGGCTAGGCTTGTAAATGCCCTCAGGCAGATAGCCTAGTATGAACCTATGAACATGTGTGTACTGCTATAGTACATCTGCCATATGTTGCATGTGTGTGTGTTGTGGGGGATGCACAGGTAATGGCCAGATACTTCTGCACAGGTGACACGTCTGACACATTCTGGGTGTTCATCCATACATACTGGATGTGTGCTGCCATCCAACCCTGTGATGTGGACACACATTACTCAGCCTGGATATACATATCTGAACAACACCACAAGCACAGTACACTACCTTGCTATGTATGCATGTTATTACACAGTTATTCAGTAGTTATGACAGTGATGCTATCCATGCAGCCCACTGGGCCAGTGGAAGCCACAACACACACCGCCAGCACCTTTGTATATGCTTACCACAGACATCCCACATACTGCATGTACTGTGCACACAGTTATCTAACCCAGAACAACTGCACACCACTTATTAATCCTGTCCAGTGGACTACAGATACAGGCATATTGTATAACAATAGTAGGAGGCTACTGCAGCACAGGGCAGATTCACATGACGGGAAGGCATCTGTTGTCTGCAGTGTTAAGATGCTTCACATTCACCAAATGCACAGATATTGCCAACATTGTTGCAGACAGTTTAGGTGCAGGTATCCCCATTGTCCTACACACGTGTTATTAGTTATCCCAGATGACTGTAACCTCCCTATCCTCTCACATGTCCAGGTGAGAGCCACCCTCATCATTGCAGAACACATCATCACTGTTACGAAATGGTATCCCTGGATGTGTGCTACATTCACCCCTGGAGGACATAGCACCACATGACAGACTGATATTAATCCCTGGCCATACTACAGGATATGTACCTGAACAGTGCCATACATACACAGTGGTCCCACACCAATGAGGAGGAACCTCTACTGACCCTGGGAACTACTGCATCATATGCACAACTGGCCTTGTGTTCTAAGCTATGGAAGTGTTAGTTATGGCCCACATGTACAACAATATTACATATGTTTATATTTCATGACTATGTACACACAACCTATCTCATGGACATACCTATAGATAGTGAACTATGATACATTTGGAGGTGTCACAGTATACACAGGATTAACCTGCTACTTTGCATTACCTGTGTTTGTGGCAGCTGTTGGTGTGTCACTGGTGCTGCTTGAAGTTTGCTGCTGCTGCTGCTGCTGCTGCTGGTTTTGCTGCTGGCTGTCTTTATTTCTGTTTTGTTCTCTCTCTGTCTCTCTCTCTCTTTCTCTGTCGGTTTTGTGCAATGAATGTATTGCATGAGTGTAGTGTGGGTACTCATTGCTTTTGTAGGTATCTGCATAGGTCCATGTGATGGCCTCTGCACCAATTGTAAGGCAGCATTTGCTAATTGCATGCAGCTGGGTGTGTACTGATTGCATGTCTCACTGTGATTTCAGGACACTGCTATAAAAGGGTATGTGAGATAGGCGTTGCCCTTTCAGATTGTAGGGCGTGGACCATGCTGGTATGCTGTTGACAGTGTTTTGTGAGTGTGAAGGTTAGTACATCTACCATGCTTCATGCTGTGTTGTAGATTCAGGTTGCTGCATTTATCTTGCCTGTTCCCTATAGTGAGTGTGTATGCATACTGACACCTACAACTATATGTCATATGTATTGCTATATAAATATATATATATATATATCTGTGTACATATACATACTTTCATATATGTACATTAGTTGACATTATTGGGTACAAGCTAACAATTAGCAGGGCTGTTTCTGTTAACACTACACTAGTATGGGAACCCAGTAATTGGGACTATAAAAGTCTGCATGACATGCTTTGGGTAGTAGACATACTATATTGCCTTTATCTTCATTCCTACTATTACGTGTTCCACTTATTTAGCACTATATTCCTGTATGAGAGTCATGGCTTAGTGGTAGGTCATACAGACTAGTGTTACAATGGTCTTGTGGTAGGGCCTACTAGTATGCTCATATTCTGCTTTTGAGTTGAGTATAGGGCCTATCAATCAAAGTGCTGGAGGCACCTTTAAGCAGTTAAAGGGCTTAGTAGGTCTCACAGGAGCCAGGCTGTGTTGCAGATTCTGGTTGCTGCATATATCTTCACTGTTTCCTGTAGTGAGTGTGTATGGCTACTGAGACCTACAACTATATTTCATATGTATTAATATATATTTATATATATGTATGTGTAGATATACATACCTTCACATATGTACATTACCTTACATTATTATGTACAAGCTAACAGGTAGCAGGGCTGTTTCTGTTCACACTGAACTAGTATGGGAATCCAGTAATTTGGCCATTAAAACTCTACCTGACATGCTTTGGATAGTACATCTCCTATATTGCCTTTATACTGATTCCTACTATTACATGTTATATTTATTTTAGCACTGTGTTCTTGCAAAGCAGGCATGGCTTAGTGGTAGGTCATACAGACTAATGTTACCAAGGTCCTGGGTTCGAGACTGACAGTGGGAAATTTTTTTACTTTGCAAACTTTCAAACTGAGTACAGGACTTGTCAATCAAAGTGCTGAGGCCACCTTTAATCAGTTAGAAGGGTAAGTAGGTCACACAGGGGTCAGGCTGTGTTGCAGATTCAGGTTGCTGCAATTATGTTCACTGTTTCCTGTAGTGAGTGTGTATGGCTACTGAGACCTACGACTATATTTCATATGTATTAATATATATTTATATATATGTATGTGTAGATATACATACCTTCACATATGTACATTACCTTACATTATTATGTACAAGCTAACAGGTAGCAGGGCTGTTTCTGTTCACACTGAACTAGTATGGGAATCCAGTAATTTGGCCATTAAAACTCTACCTGACATGCTTTAGATAGTACATCTCCTATATTGCCTTTATACTGATTCCTACTATTACATGTTATATTTATTTTAGCAGTGTGTTCTTGTAAAGCGGGCATGGCTTAGTGGTAGGTCATACAGACTAATGTTACCAAGGTCCTGGGTTTGAGACTGACAGTGGGAATTTATTTTTCTTAGCAAACTTTCAAACTGAATACAGCACCTGTCAATCAAAGTGCCATAAAGGCACTTTTAAGCACTTTAAACCAGGTCTGCGCGTTTGCTGGAGCTCACGATGCGACTGACTGTGAGCTCCGCTAACACAAGCCCACACCCGCGCTAATTTCATTGAAAGAAAAGAAAAAGGGGTGACAGGAAAGTGGTGAAAAGGGGTCACAAAGAGGGTAAGACAGTAGGGAAACAAGCGTGGGATTTGCAGGAGGGATGTAGGTAAGGCCCATAGATGCCCATGTCTTTGGCAGCAACAGCTGTGCATTTCCATGTATTTTGGTGAGACATTAGAAACCTTTCACCCCTGAGAGAGGTGTCAGGACAACATTAATAGTTGTTGTAGAGCCAATTGTAATTAACTGTTTCAATGTCAAGCAGACATGTGTGCAACATGGACAGCTATGTATGGGGCGTAATTTTTTTGTGGGTACAGAGTGCCCTTTTTTTTTTTTTTCAGGTGAGAGTGGTATGTCAGGTGAAGGAAGTCGGTATAGCTGGGGAGGTAGGTTGGGTAGGTTAACAGACAAGACAGACAAGACGCATACAGTGGCGGTGTATGACACACGTGGGGGGGTTACACAATTGACGGGGATGGAGGTTGGGATTTCCAAGATGCATGAGCCCACAGATGGCAACAGTGGAACTGATATCCCCACCCATAGGCAGTTGCCACTGTTCCTTCACAGCCCAGGACGGGGCTGTGCTGGGGGCTGTGTAGGCGGGGCAACGGTCGGGGCCGTTAGCTGTGCCACACGAGCCTCGAGCTGGCGTAGGGGCCCAAGAACAGTGTTTTGGATCTCCCTTCGCACCACAGACCGGACACCGCGGAGGGTGAGTGGACGAACCCCTCCGGCCACACTTGCAGAGGGGGGACGGGCCCCATCCCCTCCCGCGCTCCCACCCGAAGGGGGCACAGGGCCGCCGGAGGGGTGGACCGGCCTGGGCACTAGTGCCAGGTGCAGTCACCAGCTGAGGTGGGAGAGGTGGGTCCGCTGGGACCTGCCTTCCCAAGCGTTCTAGGTTTGTGAGTAGTTATGTTAGTTTGGGTTAGTGGCATTGTATTCCATTCAGATTAGTTGTAACAGCATGCATTGGTATTCCCATCAAACAAACACCCAGATATTAACACCATTGAACAAGGGCATATCAATATCACATGCATTATTTGAACAGAAATACACAGTCAAACAACATGCAGGGTTGATTAATGGCAACAGGCCATCAGATTTGCAGGTATGAACAGGGCACATGCACGAACAGACATGCATATATTTTTGAAACGGACAAATGTCCATGATTAATGAAATGTTCACATACCATTATTTAGTGGGTGTTGTTATATGGAATTATAGGGTTGGGCGGAGATAGAAAGTGATGACACATTCATATGTTACACATTGATTTACATTTATAATAGGTACACAATTAAGTTGAGGCTGATGTTTCAAAATAAATTTTATTTGACTGTCAAGCTACACCTGTTACAAATACATCACTATCCTACTTATTTTGAATTTGATCAGATACATCATCCTGCTACACTTTGATGACAGGACAGGGGACAACTATGGCTGTTTAGTCTGTCAGATAATCATTCATTCTATCTGCAAATTGTTTACTGTGATCACCATATACAGCATTTGGCTAGACATTCCAGATTCTGACACACTGAAATCAGTTTGGTATATTAAGATGTACTTCCCACATGCATTTAGTTCTGTAGAAACACACTGGGGCTAATATATTCCGGGGTTATTACTACTTTATTTATTCATACATGACCCTTTCTGTCAGTCTCACACTTCCTGCAAATTCACAGTTCAGGTTGCTACTTCTAGGCTTTGTTCACATGTTAGACTAGTGGTGATTCAAACACTTTCCAACAGCCTCACTTCTGTCATGATTCAGCATTTCAACAGGGGATATATCTCACATGTGACTACCTCAGATTCTGAAGCTGTACTCTTGAGACTACTGCAGGTTACACTATATTTAATTAATGGTGGGACATCTGTATTACAGCGCTGTTTAATTCTATCAATTATATTTCCAGTTACACTTGCATACTGATGAACTTGTTGCAGCCATACCTGCAGACTTTCAAATCTTGCTTGCACATTATATTACTTTTAATCAATACACTGCAGTGTTCTGATACATGCTACAGTATAATATTTATTTACAAGTACTTGGTGGGGTTACTAACCTGCACGGTGGCGCATCCGCACCAGCCTATGGGCATGCATCTCGCGATTCATAGAGCGGACACCTGCAGCTGTAATACAAAAGAAGTAATATTGGACTACACATCTCCATGGTATCAGCTAGTTGAAATCCTTACATACATAAGTAAAATGTAACTTACTCAGTAGTGGGGCGTTGGGCATATCCCGGGCCTCCTGGATCCATTCGGACAACTGGTCTTGCTTGCGTCGTTTTAAGTCCGCATGGTGGTGACGGACCTGCTCACCAGTGCGTGGAATGCCAGTAGCACTGGTCAGATCACGAGCCAACTGGTCCCATGCCTCTGTCCTATATGCTTCCCATGAGACCTGGCCCTGCATGAGTTGGGCCTCGTGATGATGGACAAGGAGCCAGACCATGTATCTGGACTCTTCAACGCCCCAACGCTGTGCTCGAAAGCAACGTCCCTCACCTACTCCACTCATTCTGACTGCAGCTCTGATCTACAATCGTTTCTGCTGTGTATTCCCGCCTATGGGGCTTATATATGCCGATTTTCCCGCACATTTCTCTGATTGGCCGTTTTGGAATTGTATCTACTTCACTGAAAATGCTTTATCATGCTCCATTCTGGATTTTATCCCATATATCTGCTATTTCTGCATTTCTAGGTATTGCTGTCATGGCTTAGTGGTTTAGTACCTTGACTCTAGTGCATGGTATCCTGGGTTCGAATCTGGCAACTGATTTTTGATTTTCCTGACAGAAATGAGTTGAGACCTGTCAATCAAACATGCCAAAAGCACTTTTAAGCACTTAAAACCAGGTCTGCGCTCGTTTGCGCGGAGCTAACACATGCGCACTGGCAGTTAGCTTGTGGGAGCACCGCGCAAACGGTGTGCGCTGGGATAAACCTTAATTGGCTAGTGACACACATGTTCAGCTAAGCACAGCTAGTTGCAAACAGTTTCACTCTGTTAAACCGATGCCTAGCAACAGGCACGCAGTTTGCAGCTTTTTAAACACTACTCCGCTACGGGCACTCCGTCTCACAGCAGCTTAGCTATCAGTACATTTCTGACTATTTTTGTTATTGTGTTACTTCAGAATATATGCTCTGTTTCATTCCATTTTACAAAAGGGAATACATTTACATGTGTACAATACTGTCAGTGGGCTTTTTAGTGCTTATTTACAAAAAAAAAAAAAAAGGTTGTTGTGGGGCTCGAACCCTGCCTGCCTACTCTTAGGCGGCAACTCTACCGCTAAGCTATTACTTCTTGGCTTACTTTGCATATTTAGTTCTTATATCCTTTTCCACTGATTGCTAACTGTGATTGCGCTAGTAGCACACCACACGGGCGCACACAGTAGCAAACATTTACGGGTTTTAAAAAAAAAAGGTTTTAATTTAATTTTATTACATCTCTTCACTTTATACAGTGATGGTCTATCGGGGCATGTGTTGTGTAGTGTGTTTATGCACATTTCCATGGCCTCTCTCGTGGCTGTTTACTTTCAGCCATTCTAGTCTTCCGGGGGCGTGTCCGCTTGTTGCAGGGCTTAGCCTACTGACACACCCCCTAATCTCTTACACGGACCGTGTAAGAGTTACTAGTGTGATTCAGCATGCCTCATGCACCTCATGCATATGCATGACATGCTGACATCACACAGTTTCACTGCAGCCTCCGTGTAAGAGTTATAACTCTTACACGGAGGCTTCCTGAATCTGGCCCTATGTTTGCAGTATTGCTTGTCACAAAACACTTAAATTAAGATTTTTTCTGAATAATGGGATGGAGAAAGTCAATACTACTCAATAAATATTTACAGAAAATGCAATTATAACATGGCACTGTTCCTAGCTTTCTACTACCAGTTACTTTGCTTTCTCAATGCATTTCGTTGTAACATAATTTTTGTTTAAGGTTTTGTTATTTCCTATATGCAAAATGTGGTTTCCCATCTATAAACTTAGTCAACTGTGGCAATGCTTGCAAAATCTCCCAGTTACCTTGAATTATTTTAGTAATTTCTTTTGTTCTAATATTGTATTTAGTAATATAATTAACTGGATCACTTTTATCTACAGGCTTATTACTAAGCATTGGTGGCCTCTGTTGACAATTGGCAAAGTATGGCAATGCCTGCTGTTCTCGTTCATTAAGGACATGTTCATACATCTCATCCAGAAGACCTATGTCATATTGTATACTCAAAAACTCATCCTTTCGTTTCCTGGAATTGTTATTTACATATCTCCATATTAGTAGTCAGACTACTAACTTTTAAAAACTGACTTTTAACAATTCCTCTGTAAACATGTTTAGGGTGCATACTTCTTCTATGTAAAAATCTATTCGCCTGCATGTCTTTTTTAAACAAACATGAAGAAAGTTCTTATTTTTGTTTCTTGATTTCAATATCTAAAAAAGTAACATCGGTTGATGTAAACTTTAACTTAAATTTCAAAAAAATTAGTGGCACTTTCCAAAAATTCTGCACATTTTAACAGGCTAGGCACATCACCCTTCCATATCACTAAAGTATCATCAACAACACACCTATAGAACAAGACATTCTCTGTATAAACAACTGCTGGATTATAAACAAATTCAGTTTTCCATTGATCTAACACAAGTTTGGATAGGTGTTAGCAACTGAAGTCTGCATCGCTATCGCTAAAATCTGAAGGTACAAAGTAGTATCAAACATAAAGACATTGCTAGTTAAAACTAATTCTAAAAGATGACAAATAGTTTCAGTTTTAGTACCTACAAAATCAACATTTCTAACCAAATGTTCTCTAATGACTTCTATGCCATAAAAATTGAGTATAACCATGAACAATTTGCTTACATCTAATGTGACCAGCAAATAGTCGTAAATGGTATTAGTTTCATACCATTCATATAACACCTTTAAGAAATGATTTGTGTCATGAATATAACTGTGTACATTATTCAATAAAGATCATAGTAGCTGTTCTAAATAAAGCAAAACAGGTTCCATTACTCAACCTTTGCTTGACACAATGGGTCTCATTGCGGGATGTTGTGGATCCTTATGAATTTTTGGCACGTCATACAATATTGGAATAATAGGGTGGGTTATAAACAAAAGGTTAAAAGTTTCAACAGCAATATAATTTTGCATTTGTAGATCATAGACATAACTAGTAACACATTGTATGATATTATCTACCATATTTATATTAATAACTTTAAACGCATTAACATCATTTATTATAAAACAAGTCGATAAAGGGGTGCTATTGTGTTAATGATTTAAAATGATTATGTGTGGTCTATGAATATTTTTTTAAATAATGTTAATGTGTTTAAAGTTATTAATATGAATATGGCAGATAATATCATGTTACTAGATATGTCTATAATCTACAAATGCAAAATGATATTACTGTTAAAACCTCAGGCAAGGAGTGGGTAACAGAACATGTTTCACTTTATTTAGAACAGCTACTATGACCGTAAGCAGATGAAATTATAAAACTTTTTTCCCCTTTTGCAGTCTATTAAAATGTTTTTTGTATGGCATTAGCAGGAAATATACTGAAATGTTTTTATATTTCTTTTTTTAAATTAATTATTTTTATACGTAGCATAGTTTTAATTCTGTTTTTATATATATATATATATATATATATATATATATATATGTGTGTGTGTGTGTGTGTGTGTGTGTGTATGTGTGCGTGTTTGTGTAACTATGTGTTTTTAAGTGAAAATACCTTTACTATGATTAGTTTTTAGTGAATGGTCAAACCATTCATGTGATTATATAAAATGGATGGCTGCTTGTGGGTTGATTTTATGCACTGATGAAGGGTTTATCCAGAAAGTTTTCTGTGTATTAGACAATTTTCAAATAAATGTTTAGCAGCTGAGATTCAGCATTTGTTTTTTTCTTTTGTATCATTGAGATTTGCTGCTGGTCTCTATTTTCCAGGGTAATGCTGCTCAATGCCAGAAGTCTCAACCTCAAGATGCACGCACTCGAGGCCCTTCTCAGTATGGAGAACATCGATGTCTGTGCTGTGACAGAAACCTGGTTCAAGGCTCCTGAGAGCACCCCAGCACTATCAGGTTTTACCTCATATCATGCGTTCTGGCCACAAAACCCGGACAATACCAAGAAAGGAGGAGGGGTATCCATATTCATCAAGGACACCCACACCTCAAGATTGGTGGCATCGCACGATGCATTGGAAACCATCCAGGTGCAATTAACCATAGGCAAGACTGCTCTGCAAATTGTAGCATGTTAGAGGCCACCCTCGCAAACTCAGGAACCTCATATGGCCTTCCTGAAAACACTGGAGGGGATAAATGTATCTCCGAACACCATCATACTAGGTGACTTCAACTACCCTAATATAGACTGGGAACACTACTCAAGCCCAAACACTCTAGCCCAAAAGTTCCTGGAATTCATAAACTCAAATGCCATGGAACAACTAGTCACCATCCCCACAAGAGGAGAGAATATACTTGATCTCATCATCATGAACATGGGAGCACAATGTTCAACGCCAGAAGTATACCCCTCACTGGTGAGATCTGATCACAAACTAATCTCGCTGGAGGTCCTCATCCCGTCCCACCGAAATGAAAAGACCACAGTAAAGAACTTCGAAGCCAACTTCACACTTCTAAAGACTAGTGTGGTCTCCTTTAAGGCCCCTGAGCCGGCGGTTAACATTACTCAAACCGCTGAATCACTTACAAATGCCTTCTACCAGCACCTGCAGGGCTGCATGGATCAGGCAATCCCAAGCAAAACAAAGACTCTTTGTACCAAAGGCAAGCGTCCAGTCTGGTGGACCCCAGCCATAAACAAACTCTACAACAAAAGGAGAAAGCTACTACAAGATAGAGCAAAATCCTTAAAAGGTAAGACACCGCTGATCACTATAAGTAAAAAGCTAAGAGCTCTCATAAAATCATCCAAAGCTAATTTTGAGAAAAAAATAGCTAAGGACTCTAAAGACAACCATAAGGCATTCTTTAGCTATGTCAGAAACCTAGGAGAAAACTCCCAGATATGTTCAGAATTAGTTCAAAATGATGTGAAGATTACTGATCCTACAGACATTGCCAACATACTGGCTGACAGGTTCAGTTCAAACTTCTCCCCACCCTCCCCGCCTAAAGAAGAAATATCTATACCAAATAATTGTAGCCCCCCAAACATCTCTAACGCTCAGGTGAGAACTGCTCTCTCCAAGGCAAAGAACACAGCATCCATGGGACCTGATGGTGTCCCCGGCTGTGTGCTCCATGAACTCAATGAGGAATTAAACCCACAGTTAGGACAGCTGTTTAATCTTAGTCTCACCTCCGGATACGTACCCAGGGAGTGGTGCACTGCGACTGTGGTCCCACTCCACAAAGGCGGTGCCTCCACCGACCCTGGAAATTACCGTCCCATTAGCTTGACAAGCCTGATCTGCAAAGCCATGGAAAGGATCATAATGGATCTCATAAATAAAGACATAGGGAATTTGCAGACTTTGGATCCAACCCAGTTTGGCTTTGTCAAAGGCAGATCATGCCTTTTAAACTTGGTTGACTTTTTCAAACAGTCACCAAGGCCATTGTGAGGAAAGGCAGTCCATACAGCCTACCTAGACCTGGCGAAGGCTTTAGATACAATACCCCACTCAGGTATCATTGAAAAACTCATCAACTTAAATTTAAACCCATACATTACAAGATGGGTTGCAAACTGGCTGAGTGACAGAACCCACAGGGTCAGAGTTGCAGGCGCCATGTCAGACTCTAAGCCTGTCACAAGTGGTGTCCCACAGGGCTCAGTCCTGGGCCCACTCTTGTTTGACATCTACTTTTCTGAAGTACAAGCAAACACAGGAGGGTTATGGCTGACAAAGTTCGCAGATGACTGCAAACTGGGCGCAGTAGTTGAGAACACATCCGACACAGATATGCTTCAGAAGGGTCTCACAGAAACGGATAACAGGTGCCAGAGCCATGGCCTCAAGTTAAATGCCAAGAAATGCATAGTCATACCCTTCGGGAAAAATAAGGTTACCCCTAGCTACCATATAGGTGGCAATCCCCTGAACACAGAAGAAGTTATTAGGGACCTGGGAACCCAGGTTGACAGTAGCCTTTCATTCGACACTCATATTGCTAAAGTAGTTAGGAAGACCTTCTACATTGCCCACCTCATCATGAAGGGATTCACATCTAGATCAAGGGAAGTCATAGTCTCCCTATACTCATCACTCATCAGACCAATGATCGAGTACAATGCCCCATTCGGAATGTATCTGACCCGACACTTGCAGCAGCTGGAGAGGCCACAAAAGTTCCTCACCAAAAGGATAAAGGGTCTCAAAAATCTGTCTTATGCTGCCCGACTGAAAGAACTCCAGTTATATTCAGTTGCGTACCGCTTGCTCAGAGGTGACCTATGCCTGACATACAAGGCCATGTCAAACCCAGAGTTGATGAATATGCTTCATCTCAAAAAAATCTAGATCCCTCAGAGCCACAAGGGCGGGTGACTTAAACCTCGACACGGTTATTAATAGGACGTGCTGGAGGGATAGATTCATCACCCAAAGACTCCCTATGCTGTGGAACAAAATCCCGGTTTATGTGAGGCAGAGCACCTCGCTGGCCTTGTTCAAGAGGAATCTTGACCAATGGATGGGAGATCGCAGATACACCCCAGGGGTTACCTCAGTGTCACTGCTCGACAGAGGCACAGCTAAATAATGGGCATAGTTTCTCCAAACTAAGGGGTGGCGTAAGCCACAAAACTATGGGCTAGGCTTATAAATGCCCTTGGGCAGATAGCCTAGTATGAACCTATGAACCTATTACCTTTGATTATTCAACAGGCATCCCATGATATTATCTGGGCCAATGGAGGTTATATTCTTGGCCGTAGCAAGTACAGCTGGACATTATCTCTATTTATAGTAGGAGGGGCTATGTCTGAGGATTTTTCTTTAGGGGTTGGTAGGAGTGAGCTGGGAGGGTAAAGATGGAACTGAATTGTTAGCCAACAGATTGCTATATCACCTGGTTCAGTAAATGTGCCACCATTAACCACCAGCTCAGTGAATGTGCCACCATTAACCACCAGCTCAGTGAATGTGCCACCATTAACCACCAGCTCAGTGAATGTGCCACCATTAACCACCAGCTCAGTGAATGTGCCACTACTAACCACCAGCTCGGTGAATGTGCCACCATTAACCACCAGTTCAGCACACTATTGTGTGCTGCCTTTGAGGTTTCAGATTTAGCTGAAGAAGGCCTTATGGTTGTCTTTTTCCTGGGAGGCTATCTTAACCTTAAAATGTGCTTTGTTGGACTTAATTAACCCTCTTAATTGCCTATTTAGTTTGATGAGAGAGCTCTTATCTTTATGGGAGTTACACTGCCCGATTTTAATCATGAGTTTTTTCTTATTGTCTATCCTGTTTAATTCGGGATGCCACCAAAGCAGTTTGTTTTTGTATTCAGCTTTGGGCTTATGTATGGCAGGCACAGCAGCCTCTCTGCAGCCATTGCATAGTTGTAGAAGGTTTCTGAAAACTACTTTTCATAGGCTGCTGGGTTCTCCTGGTTTGGAGGGGCATTTAATTTTGACAAACTATCACTTAATAAATGGTAGTTTGCCTTTGAATAGTTCCTAACTGTTACCGGGTTTACTGGGGTTACTGAGATGATTTTGATTTTGAAGGAGACAGCATTATGGTTGGACCTTACCAGGGAGGATGTGACATGGGGGGGGGGTGCAGCGTTCTCCCATATTTGTGAATACAAGGTACAGTATGTTAGAGGGTCTGGTGGGTGTATACACTAACTGGTCATATAAGTGCCTCAGCATACATTAGTCTACATGTGTAATGTGTGCTATGTGCGGTGGGTGTTGTGTCGGTGGTTTTGACAACCTGATGTATGCTTATATGCAACAGTTTACCCTCCAGTGATATTGTGTTACGTACAACTCTCGCATACTGTGTCTGTTATTTTAAGGATTAAGTGGTTGTTAGTAAACATGACACAATTTGTTACATTGTTTCAAAATACCAATATCTTCCAAGTTGGCTGCAGAGAAGTTAGGAAATTGCATGTCCATGTTGTCTGGTCCATTAATTGGTGAGCTACAATGGTGTGGTATATTGGGGCCTACAGAAGGCTACTAAGAGTAGGTGGCAGCTCATGCCATTGGACTGCAGGACTGCAACCCCCCCCAGCTGTGAAGAAAAGAACATTAAAAAAATAAAATATTTATAAATTGTTTGAATTTGTTAAATTGTTTCAATTTACTGGCTGGCTGCAGTGCTTTGCTTAGCTGTGCGAGTCCGACAGACTTGCAAAGTTCCAGAACTCGAACTGCACATACTCAGCAAGTTCTGGATTTTTTTTTTTAAAAAATAGTTTCTGTAAATCTGGACTGCTGTAAAAGCAGTCCAGATTAAGGAAAGAAGGAATCAGTATGATGCCCAGAAGTCTATGTGGTTTAACTGCACAGTAAAGTGGAAAGGGATTGGACTGCCACGTCCGCAGTCATGCACGTGACATGGATGGCTGGATCACTACTGATTGGTTCTTACCCTCTTTTAACAGTAGTAGCACAGTACTTTGCTAACCATTGCATAAATAACTTGTCTTGCTTGCTTTGTTTTAGGGAGAGTTGGTTCAACTTCTCAGAATTCAATTCATAATTTTGTGATCGATCGGACAGTCATTTTTAGCTTTATTTGTTTAAAGCAACAGAGGTAAGTCTTTCTCCTTGCCCATGACTGAGACTGATTGTTAGAATTTTTATACACCAGATAGTCTAAATAAGTATGCATGTGTAACTATGAGTTACTTATAGTGTTGCCGTAACAAAAAAAAAAAAAAAAAAGATAAAACCAATAACTGTACTTTCTGTTTCATTTCTCATAGATTATTACTTCAGGGTAGTACTGCCCTGTTGCACTCTCAAACTAGTTTGTGTGTATTTGCAGTAAGGAAAGGCCTTGTTTTTTATTTAGAAAGGGGCCTTGTAGAGGGGCACTATTTGCATAGTGCAGAATTTTCTGCATCATTTTAAATATTTGCATAACCATGATGTTACGGTCTTTTACACATTTTGGTCTATATGGAAACGCACACTAAGTTTGTGTAAGTCATAGTAAGATAATGTTTTGAGAGAGTAAATAGGTAACTGAAACAAGTTGTACGGGAACTAGTTAAAGCCTGATTCAAGAGTATGTTGTTTATATACCTCATGCTGCTTTCTATTCTTGGTTTTGTTGGGTTACGTTGTACACATTTTGCATCATCTGTGATGAGAAAATTGTTGATAGTTCTGTTTTAATGACTTAAGAGTTCTGATAGTAATAAACAGGATTGATTTTATTTTGTGCTATGTCTGCAGATTTTAGATGGGTTTATACCTATCATAATTGTTACTAAGTTATTTGCTTGCCAAAGAGTTTTGAGTTTTAGAATTGTGCTTGCATTGGCTGGTTTTGAATATTTTATTGTCATGTTTGCAGAACAGTTTTTATAATCTGAATTTTATTTTTAAGGCTATTGTCCCATTCGATTCTCAGCTAGAGCGTCTTCTGTGTGGAGGCATGCGTGAATGGGCGTGCCTTCGTTGAAGGTTGTGCATCAGGACTGGTGACCCAGTACATAAAAATCCACTACCAATCATTAGCGGACCGGAGTTCCACTGTGGGGACCCCTAACTGGGAAAAGCCGAAAGACCCAAACAAGGCTATTATTTGAAATGATTACAAAGGGTCAAGAAGCCTGTTTTATAACAATCAGAGCAATGTAAATTAAGAAAACCAGTACAATAATCATAGTTTATGCTTGTGTTTGTTTACTGTTGGGAGGGGGCAAAATACTTTCATGTTTAACATTTGCATTAAAGATTGAGTGCTGTGGAAATGTGAATTATTTGGCATACCTCTGCATTGACAAGTTCTGATTTTTCTGAAAGATGCATTTTGCTTTGTTAGGTTTTGAACTTACTTATACAGTTTACTGACCTTTTGATTTCTGGAGGTCTGTTTTTGATAGTTGTTTTGGAAATTCTTTCTTTGGGTCTTGCTTTTGTCAATCTGTTAGGAACTTCCATTCACTAATTTGCATTGTCAATGACAGTACACCACCCTTATATTGACGCTTGGTTTATAGCAGGGGCTGTGTTTGCAGATGCCCACTGCTTTTTAGGTCTCATGCTGTAATAAACTAGTAACATTTGGAATGATTTGGCTGTAGAAACTCTGGTGTGGAAGTCTCATTTTGTGCTGATTAAATAGCATTGTAAATTGTTTAAACCTGGAGTTGTAGGAATTGGCATATACCTAGTATCTGTTGGCATTCCCCAGTGATTAAGGTTGTTGTTTTGTAAAATTTCCTCCTAGATAGTTCTGGAGAGCAGAATCTATCGGCTTCTCAACACCTTTTTTCCTTCAATGATATTGTGTAGAAATAGTGACTCATCCATTTAGGGGCATATTTCATATTTTTAATTTTTGCTGTTTTGTGTGGTTGTTTATTGTTACTGTTTAGTAATGGTAGGAGTTAACATATAGTTTTTCATTCTCAGGGTAAATATTATTTGTGGGTTTTCATACTATGAGCCTTCTGATTTAGTGTGGAATTGTTTTAGGTGTGATCTGTTTATGTTTTTCCTAAGTTACTTTGTTTGCTGTGTAGTCAGTAACCTAGATGAGGAAGCTTTGGATGTAAGTTACAGCATTACCAGCAAAACTATTACAGCTGGACAGTGCTTCCTTTAGCTATGAAAATAATGATTGGCTTAGATTTTGAAGCATCTGTGCCAAAAGCACATAGTTTTCTAGTAATACAGGTTCCCCCCAATTTTTTTTGTTTTCTTGCATTAAAATTTCATTGTCACCACATATACAGGATTGATTATATTGCAGACTGTTTTGAAAAAATTGTGCTTATTTGCTTGAATTTGCAGTGGTCTTTGTGTTGTTTGGAGAAAGCATCTGAAGTGTTAACAGCTTTTTGTGGGGTTTTAGAGACAATGTAGAAATAAAATTTTAAAAGTGAGAAAACACATACATAAAATTATTAATCTTTTGTGTAGAAAAGGAGCTACTTATTAGCTTAAAATGTTTAAGTAGTTTGTAGTTTGAGAAGACTCTTCAAAAATGTGCTAAATCTCATCATTTCACATCTTTTGAGATAAGTGCTCAAAAGTAATCCTTTTTTGCAAAGGGAACAAGTAAACTCGGCCAGGTTACATTTAACTGTCTGTTCTCTCTTAAATCTGTGTGTACTCTTATTCAGGGTATACAAAATGTGAGATTACTCTGTATGGATATAAAGTTTATGGGGATGGGATAAATGACTTGCTAAATGCTGGCATGTAAAATCTGCTTAGTTGTGATGTCCTTGATAAGATTGTGATGAGACTTCCTCCTCTGTGATTACTGACTCTGTGTACTGGATTTGGAATGGTATTGTATGTTTGCTTTGTTGACTGGGGTGGGATGAGGTGGGCCTGGCCCAAAGGTCCTTTTCAGACATGACTGGGATCCAGTGGAGCAACAAGAAATGGTTGAAGTTGAGTAAAACACAGGGTGTAGGATGTATATTTTGTTCACATACTTAAGTGGCTCCTTTCCCATCGAACATTGCAGGAGCATACTGCAGTGGTAAGTCTTCAAACTAACCTGTATGTACATGTAACAATGTGCGCTGTGTAGGGTATTCAGCATGCGCCATAGTGACTGAGCATTTATTTCGTGTAAATTGGTAAGCATGGCCAGCATTGATTCCACTGTACCATAGCCCCACCCCTTTCTTGTTGGCCACACCCCTTCCTATTTACCTCAACCATTCAGCTGTCTCCTGCAACCCCCCCTTTGATTTGAAGTCACCAGTCGCCATTGCTAAGAGTGCTTTACTGAGAAAACTAGGCTATAAAATGCTAAATGCAACAACATTTAGTGGTATTGCCACTCAAAGTATAAACTAGCTGCTCTAAGTTTGTTGGTGTGCAAGATTTTTGCTTTATACTTAATTACTTTCCAGGATACAGTTTAATGGACAGTTCTATATGGGAAATTTGCTTTCTAGGCTTTTGTTCTCTACAGGGCACTGCTAACTGCCACTGAACAGTGAGCAACTCTGTGTAAACATGCTGAATTTATACCACAAACGCAATGCTACTACAAACAACTTAAACAACTAGCTAGAAATCCCTTACAGAAGGTGATTTCAAGGCAAACAGTCTAACAACAGCAACAGAGATAGTAAAAGCACTTTTTAGCAAAAATATCAGTGACATATACAGGTAAAGCAAGGAAACAGCAGTAATTACTTAAAATAAGTTACACAAGTGCAATTTATCAGTCCAAAGTACTTAGCTTTGCTTGGAAAACACTGCATACAAGTAAACACATCTGGAACATAAGCTGAGATGCCAAGCATTGCTGAGTTATGTGGAAATGAGCACAGAGCAGCACAAATGCACCAAAGTTATACTAGCACTGAACAAACAGAAAATTGACTACTGTGCATTCTGGCCAATAAAATAACTGTGTACCTTTGAGCAGAATTCTTCAACCAAGAAGTTGAGAGGTGTTTGTTGTCCATTGCTTGTAAAATGTGTGGTTTTCTAGCAAATTGTTTGGACTGAGTTTCAGACTCTGTATCTTCCAGAAAATGTCTGGAAATGCAAAGCTTTTTTTTTTTAGCACCTTTCCAAGTATGTAAGAGAAATATTTAAAACCTGGTACTGATTTTGTGGGACTTTCTATATGATTCTTGACCTAAAAAGTTGAGAGGGCAAAGGAAGCTGAAATTGGTTCCACTGCATGGTTTTGATAGCAGCAAGCTGAGATACATTTCTGATTAATTATTTATGAATGCATTTGTTCACTTGTTCTTGATATCTGAGGTATACCATCATGTAAGTGGCTGTAATTAATGATTGTGTGTGGTGTGTGTGTGTGTGTGTGTGTGTGTGTGTGTGTGTGTGTGTGTGTGTGTGAATGCTTGGCTCCTGTATCCCATAGTGGTTATAGTGTAAAGGAAGGAAATGATTGTTATAAACAGGAACATCATCATATGAGACATGTTATTTAATATGAACCTTGGTTTCCTTATTTTGTTGACTATTGGCAGTCTGTTTATTATTTGGATATAAATAAACAGGACATCTTGAAGTCTATGAGCTGAATGTTAAAATTTTTACTGTGAATACATTTTTAATTAAGTTTGTTTTTCTGCAGGCACACAGATGAGAAATGTATTGTGCTGGGTTACAAAAGTCAGTTGGGTACTTAGTGCAGATGCATAAGGCTGTGAGCTGCTTCTGTCTTCCAAGGTTTAATTCCCCTCAGCCTTCATTTGTTTGCTGTGTGACTCTGACCAAGTCACTTCAAGAGACAGTGTTCCTAGACTGCCCCTAAAAAGATATGCCTGCATTAAATGGGCTGTCCTAAGCTGTTAGCAAACGTGTTGCACATTTGTCTTTTGAATTCTTGCACCCTTTATATAGAGGCTAATTAGTGCTTCACTATATGCTATGGACTATGCGTTCCAGCATGTGTCTTGTAGTTTAATGAGATGCCAGATGCAGTTTCAATAAATGTGTGTGGGACTGTTTTGTTTAGCAAATGTTTGTCAGTGTTTTTGTTTGTAAAATTTGAAATAACATTTATAAATCAAATACAAAGTTCTGTGATCATTGTAAATGTATGGTAAATGGGGGGAGAAAGCCAAGTAATGAGATAATGATATGGGGGTGCAGTCCATTACCATGCCAAGGTCTCCATTTGACAACGATCTGTCTTTGATGGTCAATCGGTCAATACCACAAATCACTACTAATCACAAAAGCAAACCTAATAGGCTTTCTTTTATAATTGCTAAACTATGAATATTGCTTACTTTATACTGTTCCACCTATGCAAGATAAGTAAGTCCATCAAGTACTGTTTCTGTTGTCGATTGCATCTGATCATAATATAGCAAAAACAAAGAGGTGCATCTGATCATAATATAGCAAAAACAAAGAGGCTTCACTATACCAAGGCCATAATCTGTTTTCACATGAAAACCACAAAGATGCTTCAACTGCAACAACTTCTATTTGCCTCCACTGTGTTCTTTCTGGTTAGTAAGCCTGTAAATTACCTTGTTACTGCACATTTACACATTTTAATGCAGTAGCATGTCTCTGTGAGTAGTGCATTCTTTGTATTGCTTAATATGTCAATACCTTTCCTTTACATGTAGTCTTCACATGAGGGCCCCCCATGTCCCCCCTACCCATAACACTGGAACTCCACCCTCACACTTCTTTACTTATCTATACTAATTTCATATTTACATAACTGTGAGTGCAAGCACTGATGTACAGTCAAAGTTGATCACAGAAAATTGGACTTTAGTGCCAGCAGACATCAGTAATACTTGACTAACTATGGCAATCTTCAAATGGGTTGATGAACTGAGCAATTGATCATTTAAGCTGCCACCATAAAAACTGGTTAATTTGTGCTGATGTATGTGAAATTCTGTTAAAGTATATGTACTTGGTCACACGTGCATGTGTGATTGTCAGCTTGTTTGGTCAGTTTCCATTTTAACATGTAGTAGAAGTAATTCTGCATGAGATCAGCTTACAACAGGGTTGCAGACGTTTCTCCTTTTCGCTGTTGTAGTGAGGTCTCAGAGTTGGTGTATTAAGTTGCGGTGGGTGTGGAGAAAGCCATCCTACAAAAGTATTTTACTTTGTACATTTTTTTTCTTTTTCTTTTTTTTTACTAAAAATTCCATTGATGTAAGGTGGTCAATAAAATTTTAGTTGATGTAGGGAGGTAATTGCTAGGAGCTGTTACCCTTTTCAGCCCTAAATGGCATTTCATAAAAGCTCTTTGAGCTTAGTTAGCCTTATTGCAAAAGTTATTTCTGACAAGTGCAACATTAGACAAAAGTATTGTATGAAAGAGATAGCTTTTTCAGAATAAAACACATAAAGATCAAATAATAATTTTCATCACTTTTGACTTTGCACAGCAGTTATATTTTACACACACACACATACACACACACACACACACACACACACACACACACACACACACACACACACACACACACACACACACACACACACACACACACAGTACACATACACATTTATGTATGTATACACATGAAAACTCACACGCACACACACACACACACACACACACACACACACACACACACACACACACACACACACACACACGTATATATATATATATATATATATATATATATATATATATAGTTCCCCTTCACAAGATCGAATGGATGGAAGCTCGAAATTCATAATCTCGAGACCAGAATCTCGAACTTCTATTCACTTGAAATTGTGAATGGGATCCTTAGATTTAAAAAATAAAAAGTTAACTTACCTTATTGCAAGGGGCCAGGTCCCATGTACCCTAGCAGTTTAAATGTGAATGTTCCGTCACCGCACTATAGGGGAGGAATGGAAAATCTTCCATTTTGCACTTATGCGTATAGCGGAATGGGAGATTTCCCTTTCCTTCACTACAGTGCGATCTCGAAGTAGGTATATTTAAGTAGGGGGTGTGGGGTGCGGAAGCCCCTGCGAAAACATTAGAAAGGTGTTAATTTTTTTTTTGTCCCTTTCATATGTTTGAGTTTCTCTAAATTCCAGATTCTGTTTTCGAGTTCTTTGACTTTCGAGTTTAGAGAAATTCGATCACATGAAGGGGAACCATATATATATATATATATATATATATATATATATATATATATATATGTGTGTGTGTGTGTGTGTGTGTGTGTGTGTGTGTGTGTGTGTGTGTGTGTGTGTGTGTGTGTGTGCGTGTATGTGTGTGTGTGTGTTTGCATGTGCTTATGCATGCCTTGCACATGCATTTAATATATATATATATATATATATATATATATATATATATATACATACACAGTATATGTATATATATTTATAAATATATATATATATATATATATATATATATATATATATATATACACACACACAGTTAAAGTGTTTTTGTGGTCTGCATTGCTCTGAGTATCACTCATCTCTGCATTTAATTTTGATTTGAAGTCCTTTAAGGTTTGATCACTTCTATTTTGTACCTTATTCTAGTATTACATTTGTTTTGTTTCAAGTTTTCTGTTCTGTTGGAGTTCTAAGAGTTCCCCATCCACCTGCCCAGTCCTTGTGGTGTTGTTGCCCACCCCTACTATAAATCTAATTTTGGACACTCCTTCCAGTCCCCTCTCATCAGCTTATTCTACTGAGTAGAGAGAGATCATTTTTGAAGGCCCACCCCCTTAGTTTATCAACCTTAAATTATCGTGTTTCATCGTTTCCCACTTTACCAAAAAAATAAAAATTGCACTTTATTCATCTGCTTTTACTGTATTTGTGTTTCTTCCTACTTTATTACTTTATTTTGCTTTTACTGCCTGTTCTTAAAAGTACTCAATTGCATTTATTCTGCTGCATTTATTACTGCTTGTTAGTAGCCTAATTAAATTGTAACTGTTATTCTAAGCCTTTTGGTTTAAGCACTTGGGCTTCAGACCACTTGTTTTACATTAAGAAGGTTTGTGGTCTGCACTTTTGTGGCAGGACATGTAGCTTACATCCTTCTAAGGTGGGAGTTGCTGATTAAAGGCTTAGTGTCTGTTATACTAAAAATGTATTAGTTCTGGTTTAAGCACTTGGGTTTCAGGACAGTTATTTTACATTAAGAAGGTTTGTGGTCTGCACACTTGTGGGAGGAGAGGGTAGATTCTGCCCTTCCGAGCTGGGAATTTCTGGTTAAAGGCTTATTGTGCCTGCTTATTTGAACTGTTTCTTTCTGAAATTGGTGTGCCTTGTTTTCCATAGCATAGATTAGATTCAGACCTGCTGAATCTAGCTTTGTTTGTATAACTTGAGCACTAATCCAGGCCATCTTTTTTTCGAGAAGGTTCCCCTGGACCTAGGCAGGAGTGTGCAGTTAGAACTTGTCTGATTGAAGACTGTTGGAACAGGGCTCAGTTTTTAGCTTTTTTATTGGTTAATTGGTTAATTTGTTTGAATCGGTTTGCTCATTTGCTACTGTTATATTAAAAAAAAAAAAAGAAAGGTCTAGCTTGTTTTCCCGCCTTTCCTGTTACTACAGTAGTCCAGATACTGCACACACAGCAACTGCCTCATGTACACAGACAACCCTCTCCTCTTACCTCCCAACATTCAGACTTGTGAGAGATGCACTTATACATCCAAACTGAAAGACATGCACTCTCCAGCCAAGACTGGAATAGCTGGTCAAGAGGAGAAGGTTCATGCCTGCATCACACCACACA
Source organism: Protopterus annectens (assembly GCF_019279795.1). Classification (NCBI taxonomy): domain Eukaryota; kingdom Metazoa; phylum Chordata; order Ceratodontiformes; family Protopteridae; genus Protopterus; species Protopterus annectens. Next base: position 384,808,333 of record NC_056746.1, read on the forward strand.
TAGCCCTCTAGAACACCCACCAATACAGCTCTCACATAAAAACACAAACTACACACCACCTTCATGGAGGCTCTCAATAGAAATTTACCCAAATAGCAAAGATCTTCAAATCAGAAATGCACTCGACCACCACAACACAGCACAAATCACAAGACACATAGCTCACCTACACAGTGTGCCCCTCAACCTAAGCTCCTAAGGCAAAACAGCTTGCCCAGTACACTAATCATAGGTGACTCGATAGTGAGGCACACTTATATCCCACTCACTAAGATGAATAAGGAGAAAGTGACAGACAGCTGTCTGTCGGGTGCCAGTATCTGTCACATAACACATGCACTCAGGTCACTCCACAACAAGTACAAGTATGACTCTGTCATTGTCCATGTGGATATTAATGACCTGAGATGCACCTCCCTGGACTATCTGAAAAGAGACATGGAGGAGCTCTCAGATTATGTGGCCCAGGCAGGTATGACCCTAGCCCTGAGTAGCATCCTACCATCGCCCAGAAAGATAACGCAGTACAAGCAGAAAATGATTGACTTCAACAATTGGCTAAGTTTCTGGTGTCATTCTATGGGGATCCAGTATTTGTCTGCTTGGGATGACATGATTGACAAACCTTGGTGCTTTGCCAGAGATGGCCTGCATCTGTCACCCCTAGGTTTCCAGATACTGGCTAAGGCTCTTGCCACCCCTACAGTGCCTTTTTTAGGTGGTGTTCCAAAGACCAAATTACCAACATAACAACTATAAATAAATAAATGCAATCTGAGGGTCATGCTGCTCAATGCTAGAAGTCTAAATCTCAAGATACACTCACTCAAAGCACTCCTCAAAATGGAGATCATCAACATTTGTGCTGTAATGGAGACCTGGTTTAAAGCAGCAGTAAGCACCCCTGCGCTACCAGGCTATAACTCATTCCACACCTTTCAGCCCCTGAACATGGACCAAAGCTCCAAAGGTGGTGACGTCTCCATATTCATAAAGGATATGCACACCTCCAGACTAGTAGCCCAGCATAACACATTGGAGATTCTTCAGATGCAACTAACAGTGGGTAAGATGGCGATTCAGGTCGTAGCCTGCTATAGGTCCCCAACCATGTCCCATGACTCTCACTTCATGTTCCTAAGCACCCTGGAAACTATTAGGGTCCAACCCAACACTCTCATACTGGATGACTTCGACTACAACTGGGAAAACTACTCATGCACCAATACACTTGCCCAATGCTTCCTGGAATTCATTAATTCCAATGTGCTGGACCAGCTCATTCTTACCCTCACTAGAGGAAGCAACATCCTTGACCTGGTTATTACTAACATAAGCAATCGTTGCTCAACACCAATAGTCAATTCCTCCCTAGTTAGATCCAACCACAAGCTAATTACCATGGAAATCCACATCTCACCCACACCACCAGCAAAGGTAACCACCATGAAAAACTTCTCCAAAGTTGAGTCTGGGCTCCTAAAAACAGAGGTGGCTAACTTCATGGCACCCATGCAAATGGAAAATAGGTGCATGACTGCTGAATCATACACCAATGCACTGTATGATCACATTCATAAATGCATGGAACTAGCCATACCCAACAGAACCAAGACACTCTCCTCCAAAAAAAGGAAGCCAATCTGGTGGTCCCTTCCATTAACAAACTTTACAACAGAAAGAAGAAACTGTTGCAGAAAAAGTTGAAGTCCCAAGACTGGAAAAACCCCCTTATTAGCCTCAACAAAAAGTTGAGATCCCTCATCAAAACCTCTAAAGCTAGCTATGAAGGCAGAATTGTGTCAGACACAAAAAACAACCACAAAGTGTTCTGCAGTTATATCAATAATCTCCATGGCAATACCCAGATTTGCTCTGAGGTACTGCACAATGGTATCTCCTATACTGAGCCAACAGATATTGCCAACATACTGGCCGACAGATTCATTGCCAACCTTACCCCTCTTTCCCCCCCTAAAGGACCAATCACAATACCGGAAGAATGCTAGGCACCCAGCATTACTGCAGTACAGGTTAAAGCTGCATTGTCCAAGGCCAAGAATACAGCTTCCATGGGACCCAACAGTATCCCTGGCTGTGTTCTACATGAACTACAAAGTGAACTGGCACCACACCTGTGTGCCATGTTCAATCACAGCCTTACCTCAGGCTTTGTCCCTACAGAATAGTGCACTGCTGCAGTCATTCCTCTTCATAAAGGGGGAGCGACTACAGACCCTAGGAATTATCACCCCATTAGCCTGATGAGTCTGATATGTAGGACTATGGAGCGCATCATCATGGACCTAATTAACAATGATATAGGGAATCTCCAAACTCTGGATCCTACGCAATTTGGTTTTGTGAAGAATAGATCATGACTGCTCTACCTGGTTGACTTCTTTGAGTCAGTCACCAGAGCTGTGGATGAGGGCAAGGCAGTTCATACAGCCTACCTTGATCTGACCAAGGCCTTTGATACCATTCCCCACTCAGGAATTATTGATAGACTCACCAAACTAGGCATCAACCCCTATATCACTAGGTGGGTTGCAAACTGGCTCACAGATAGAACCCACAGTGTGAAAGTAGCAGACTCCAAGTCAGACTGCTGACCAGTCACGAGTGGAGTCCCACCGGGATTGGTCCGGGGTCCTCTCTTGTTTGGCATCTACTTCTCAGAAGTCCAGGCCAATATGGAGGGACTCTGGCTGACCAAGTTCACCGAAGATTGCAAGCTTGGAGCCATTATTAATTCCCCAAGTGATGAAGCCATCCTACAGAAAGGCCTCACTGAGACCATGGACTGGTGTCAAAACCATGGCCTTAAGCTTAATGCCAAAAAATGCGTCATCATTCCCTTTGGCAAAAACTCAGTTCCCACTAATTACCACATTGATGGTAGCCCACTGAACACTGAAGGCGTTATAAGAGATCTGGGGACACAAGTTGACAGCAACCTCTCATTCGGCCACCACATTGCCACTGTGGTCAGAAAGTCCTTCTATGTGGCACATCTCATTACCAAGGGTTTTGCATCCAGGAAGAAAGAAGTCATCATCATCTCTCTCTTCTCTTCCCTAATTAGACCAATCATTGAGTATAATGCCCCTTTTGGCATGTACCTCACTAAACACCTGCAACAGCTGGAAAGGCCACAAAAGTACCTCACGAAGAGGATCCTAGGCATTAAACACATGACCTACATGGACAGACTCAAAAAACTCCAGCTTTTCTCTGTCTCATATCATCTATTAAGAGGCGATCTCTTCTTGACTTACAAAGCCATGTCTGACCCAGCCCTGTTAGAAATGTTACACCTAAAAAAATCCCAATCCCTGCACACCACACGCTCCATTACCACAATCAACAGAACATGCTGGAGGAACAGGTTCATGACCCAGAGACGGCCCATGCTCTGGAATAGACTTCCCATACATGTCAAGCAGAGCACCTCACTGCCCCTTTTCAAGAGAAATCTGGATGAGTGGATGGGAAATAGAAAGTTCACCCCGGGGATCACTCTAGTGGCTCTACTTGACAGAGGCACCGGGAACTAATGTCAGAATGATGCCAGGGCACTTCTATGGGCTAGGCTTGTAAAGGCTCTAGGGCCATTGGCCTAGTACACACCTATAAACTTTTATTTACCACTTTGAAGTATGCCGGTTACTCTTGCAGTTTCAAAAGTACAGAACCGGGAATATGTGTGTGTTGGATCTATATAATGTGTCTAGCCCCTAAGATATATTAAGCGAGTGGTTCTCACAATCTGTAAAATATCTGCTGTATCTTTAGCTGTTGGCTGTGACAGACTTAATATATATGTAACTGATGCAGAACTGTACGAAAGTGCTAAAGGCAATTTACTTGTGTGATTTGAATTTTTGTTATATTGACTGGAAGACATATTTCTTCATAATGGAATGGAAAATGCTTTTCTAGAATTTATTTTGTTGCCAAATGTGAACAAAATATTGTTATTTAGTCTGCTAGAGGAACAAAGTTTTGGATAATATATTTTTGTCAGAAGGCCAGTTTAGATTGATTATGACAATGTGTCAGTCTTTGGCCAGTTGGGGCAATATTTATTTATTTTACATGTGTTTACTAGGAAAGTCCAACTTTTAATGAAGCCAATTTTCAGAGGAGGCCTGGGGTGAAATGCTGCAGATGCATGTCTTTGTAACATGGGAGGAAACTGGAGCACTGGGAGGAAACCCACACAAATGCAGGGAGGACATACAGACTCTGCACAGAATACACCCCAGCCAAGAACTTAACTGGAGAACCTCTTCCTGTGAGACGACAACACAACCACTGCACCACTGCGCCATCCTATAATATGATCAGATGTAACCTTTATCCAGGATGGCGCAGTGGTGCAGCGGTAGCATTGTTGCCTCACAGCAAGAGGTTCTCCAGTTCGATTCTCAGCTGGGGTGCCTTCTGTGCAGAGTCTGCATGTCCTCCCTGCGTTCATGTGGGTTTCCTCCCATGTTACAAAGACATACATCTGGAGCCTTTCTCCCTGGGCCTCCACTGAAAATTGGCTTTGTTCCAAATTGGACTTTCCCAGTTAACAAATGTTAAATAAATATTTGCAAGAATGTCAACAGAAATCCAAGGGAAATTACTATAAAGCAAATGATGACTTCAGTAAAAAATTGAAGAGGTATAAGTGGAATGATCTGCTAAAGTACCCTAGTACACTTTGTTTTTACACAACCCACAAAGTTATCAAAAATGGGCCTTGTGAAATTACTTGAAAGTCTAAAATGTCCCCTGGTGCAGCATAGTGGAACAGTACATTAAGAAAATACTACCGAAAGAAAAAGGAGACAAGTATACTTAAGCATTTCTCACAAGTGAACTGGGCATGCTATGCTGACCTTAAAAATATTTCATAAGAAAACAGAGCAGTCAAAAAGTAACTTGAAAATTATTAACTAATTTTATTTACAATCCAAAACTTTTTATTCATACGTGATAACATGCAAGGAATACATGCCATGAAACATAGAGCTTTTAGAGGCAAATATCCCAAGCACAACATAATGTCAAACTAATGTTTTGATGAAGTATATTGTAAATATATTTGTTAAAAGTAATTGTTGTTTGAATTTAGAAGGACAATCTGTTAATGTTGATAGTCCACTGATCTCTGTAGTTATAATACTTAAAACTCTTAAGAAAATAAAGAGCAAGTGATGAATGGTGCTGATAATATTCAGGTCTGCTTCTAAAACAGACGAGTAATACTTTACCTTTAGTCCTTTCACAAACTGTTGCATTCAACTTGTTATCAAGCCTTTAACCTCAGTGGAGAAAGAGATATTCAAAAACATGAGATTATTTTTAAAGACAAAGAAAGAAAGCAGCCCACTTTGGTTTCCGCATTTAATCTTAGAGGTATTTACATTATTTGCACAGTACCTTAAATGCAACACCTCAGACTTTTTAGAGGTAACGCGAATGGTTTTACTTCACACAGACTCTGTCCTACACAACCCTTCAGTATTCAGGCCGTATGCTGCAATTCACATCTGCTTGCTTTGACTCAGCCTTCATTCCAGCTTTATATAAACTTTTTTCCTGATCTTCCTTCAGGTCACATCCAAACATAGGCCCCAAATGAACCTTCCAACTACAAGAATCATAAATCTCTAGGTAGATTTTCTGCTCTAACCCATGAAGATTCTCCAACTTTGGGGAACTAATTTCCTGATTTCATGCTTTCAAGTTACAACCTTTTATACCTTTTATAAAAACTAATAGGTAATTAGCTTTCCATTACACTATATAATACAAGGCAAAACGCAGAGCATGCACACATATTCCATATTTCCATATATACAAGGTCATACCTACTTCCCTCTCTGCATAAGACCATTGTATATGGATTCACATGGATGGCTGGTAAGTACTCCTATTAACCACTGCAGATCTGTGGTAACAGTACAGTGAAAAGATTGGAATGACAGAGCCCAGTGGCATAACTTTCTACTTCCATGCAGCTGTTTACTCAGCTATTGCCATGGGGCTTTAGTAATTTATCTATCAACCTCCGAAAGGAGAAGAATTATAAATGGATCATGCTACTTGACAGCAACTCTATTGGCAACATTGTGTATTGAAACAAACCTATAGGGGATACAAATGCTGATTTTTCTTTAACTAAAGGGAAAGAAGAATCTGCCAATAACCCTTGATAAAATCTATTATTATTAAGTATCTTGCTTTTCTTTCATTCTCTGCACAGGATAGATATAAACCTTTGAAATTCTACTCAGTTATCTTAAGTCATTACAGAATCTGATATATTAATTAGGTTTAAGAACTAGCACAATGGAACTTCTTAATCCATGCTGTGACTCTTCTATTACTGCTAATCTGAGAATCCTTCAAACTTCTTTTACTAATTACTTCTGATGCTCTAGTACTCTGTAAACTTTTAGACGAACCTTCACTCCAGGTGTTGTCTCTGTGTTATATTCTATCACTTTAGTTCTTCCAGGCATTTCTGAGAGCACTCCTCATTTCTTAACTTTTTCTTACTTTCTGTTTTTGTATTTTTGTCAAGGAATCCTGTAGCTTTATTTGAATTTCAGCTTACAACCTACAAAAGAACTTTCTACTTCTTTATATAACTTTAGTACATTAATGTGAGAGATTTACTCTGTGCCTCACTATCATCCCCTATAACCTTAGTCTGTCCTGCTCAATTAGCTTTTTTATGCAGCTTACCTGTTGTAGTTCTTTAACCTTTTCCCGGTTAGGGGTCGCCACAGTGGAACTCCAGAATGCTAGTCATTGGCAGTAGATTTTTATGGTGCCGAGGTACCAGCCCAATGCCCAACCTTCAACGAAGGCATGCCCATTCACTCATGTCTTTCAAATGCCACTTGACCGTGGGGAGGACATGCAGACTCCACACAGAAGGTGCTCCAGCCGAGAATCGAACGGGAGAACCTCTTGCTGTGAGGCGACAATGCTACCGTTGCACCACAGTGGCTTGAGAACCAACATATCTCTCATAGGTTCATAGGTTGGTAGTAGGCTATTGGCCCTATGGCCTATACAGGCCTAGCTATAACAATTCCCTGGCTAATTCTTCCCACAATATTTACTTCCCTGGACCCCTGTCTAGCAGGGCGACTGACGTGATCCCCGGGGTAAATTTCCTACCTTCTATCCAGTCGTCAAGGTTCCTTTTAAAGAGGGCTAAGGAGGCGCTCTGCTTGACATGTATGGGCAGTCTATTCCAGAGTATGGGGAGTCTCTGGGTCAGGAACCTATCCCTCCAGCATGTTTTGTTCATTGTGATGACAAGGTTTAGGTCCCTGGAACATGTGGCTTTGATGGATTGGGATTTCTTTAAGTGTAGCATGTCCAATAGCTCTGGGTTTGACATGACCTTGCATGTTAAGCAGAGATCACCTCTGAATAGACAATATGTGACAGAGTGTTTTAGTCTGTCAGCATAGGGCATCTACTTTAGGCCTGTGATTCTTTTAGTGAGGTGTTTTGGCGGCCTTTCCAGCTGTTGCAGATGTCTTGTGAGGTACATACCAAACGGGGCTTTGTACTCTATGATAGGTCTAATGAGGGATGAGTACAGTGGGACAATGACCTCCTTTTTTCTGGATGAAAAGCCCTTGGTGATGAGGTGTGCCACATAGGATTTCCTGACTGTTGTGGCGATGTGGGTATCGAAGGTGAGACCACTGTCCAACTATGTTCCTATGTCTCTTATTACACTTTTGGTGTTTAGTGTACTGACACCTATGTGGTAATTCATGGGTACATGGTTTTTCCTAGCCATCTATGTGGTAATTCATGGGTACATGTTTTTTTCCCAAAGGGGATAACTATACACTTCTTGGCATTGAGCTTGAGCCCATGGCTCTGGCACCAAGCATCTGTTTCTGTAAGGCCCTTTTGTAGAATATCCACATCATTTGGGGATTCAGTAATGGCTCCCAGTTTGCAGTCATCTGCGATCTTTGTTAGCCAGAGTCCCTCAGTGTTGGCCTGTACTTCAGAGAAGGAGATGCCAAACAAGAGTGGTCCCAGGACTAAACCCTGAGGTACTCCACTTGTCACTTGTGTGGAGCTGGATTTGGAGTCACCTACTTTTACAGTGTGGGTTCTGTCAGTAAGCCAGTTGGCAACCCATCGAGTGACATAGGGATTTATGCCCAGCTTAGTAAGTTTAGCTAGGATTCCAGAGTGGGGGATGGTGTTGAAGGCCTTGGCGCCAGAGTGGGGGATGGTGTTGAAGGCCTTGGCGTTTATGCAGCTTACCTGTAAGCCTCCTAATTAATTAGCTTCCTAATTAAAGGTTACTTTCTTCATTAGCTTGTCTTGAGAAAGAAAGAAAGTATAGATTTCTGTTCCAAAAAAATGGCAGTGGAATGACTCCTACGTCTGTCTGTATGAAGAGTAATTTTGGACAAAAATCTATTTCTGCTTTATTTTTTCAGTATTTGTACAAGTCTGTTCTATTGTTCTTGAGAGTTCCTCTCTCCCTTAGCTTTCTGTTCCTATTTGACAGAAACAGGTTTAGAGCATTTCTTACCTATCTCACTTCCAGTATTCACTACCATTTCTCTCCTGTGATGGTTCTTACTTAAGCACACTTTCTCAATTTTTGTCATCTATGTTTCTGTAATTACATTTTGTAAGTCTCTGTGCAGACATCTGTTTTGTGTTGATTTTTACTTTAGAATTGTCTATCATGACACCTTTATTTCCTATGCTGATATATATTGCTGTTACAGTATCTGATTTGCTATAAACCATCGGTAGAGCAAGTTTCTGGTAACACACAGTGGCCATTTACAGTCTAACCATAACCAATTTCTAGTCCCTATGTAGCTGCTATGCTAATTCCAGCCTCCTGATTTTGATTCAGGATCTCCAAAAATGCCACTGTCCTGCTCTTTACCGATTGTTATACAGGGCAAATCAAACTGCTGCTTTATCTTATTCTTATTAGGTGCATAAACTTCCTGTACAGTGTCTATAGATGCACTTATTATAACATCCTAAGTCATATATAGAACCACAGCTAAAGCATGGAAAATATTTCCTAGAACTGTTTGAATATCCAGATATGATCAGATATTTCTTTTTATCACCTTTATCTTTTGTTTGTTATTAATCAGATGATTACATACTCAGGGATCTATCACAAAGGTACTCATGCTTCCAGAATCCAATAAAACTTCAACTTATCTTCCTTTTAAAAATGTAGTACACTGAATTAACTTGATTATAATACAATGACAGAAGGCTGATTCAACAGTGCTAGTTTCAGCTTTATTAGATTCCATTGTAATAGTTTAATTTGTATTGTACTCGTATTCTCAGTGCTAGTGGAACAGAATCTGTTTACGTAACCTCTCCCTCCACATCTGAAACAAGATAATTCATTACTCAGTACTTTTGCCTCATACTAGATTACACTTTTCTTACCGAAACTTTAGATATTAAAAGCAACAACTGAGTTTTAAACAAAGGGTCATTAATTAGCATTCTGTTAAAATGGTGAACTTGTCAGAGTTTTGTGGATCACTTTATAACTGTTATGTTCTCATATTACTAGGTAATGTTCTTTTAAATCTGTCCACTGTTAGAATTTCTAACATTTTAATTTAACTATTATTATTACTGTTATCAGGAATCAAGGTTTTATAATATGTTTTAAATCAGGCATTTGAGCTCTTATCATTTGGTCATCATTAAAAGCTCACTTGTAAACTTTTACAGCTTACATTTCATAAGTTACTCCAGCTCTGGCTAACAATTCATTTTTAAGTTTTTCATAGTCAATGTAGTCTGTTCTCTCTATATCTGTATTAGTTTCAATGCATGCCATATAAACTGGGAAGAAAGAATTATGGCCATTCTGATTTATCACAGTTTTCTTGTGTGGCATACCTTTCAAAAGTCGCTAAATAAGGTTCAACACCATCTTGTTTACTTAGTTTGGAATGGCAGGTACAGTTCTTCGGGTAGAAATAACACTAGTTATTTCCATTAATTTTTGTTGCAGCTGCACAGGTTTCTGATATGTCCCCACCTTATATTCTACTAACATTTTTAATAAATCCTCCATTGTTGTAGGTATAGAAAGAGACTCAGCAAGAAAGTGAAATTCTTGTCATACTGGTACTGGAGCACAAGCCCAGTTACTCTCAGGAACAGTTATTTAAAAAAAAAAGTTTGGTACCTGTGTTTCCTGTTTTTCAGCATCCCATAATATCAATCTGTAGAAACAAGACAGGTTTTAGTATGCAGTCATTTTACAGCCACTCCTAACAGTTGCTAGCATTATAGACAGTTACCATGTAGGACTGCTGTTTGAACCTGGGAAATTCTAACTTGTGGAGAAAGCTAAGTCAAGGATTTCTGGATCACGGATCTGTTGGACTGTATTTCAACCTCAGACTACAGTCAGCTACATTAAGTAGTTGGAAATATTAATAAAAGTTTTTTTTTATCTGCAATACTGTCTTGTATGTATAATCAGATCTTCTAAAAGTAAAGAGTTTTCATTTGTTCATACATTGTGGCTGATATATTTTAATAATAAAGGTCACCCTCATAGCTTTGTTATGACTGCAGGCATCCACCCTTTATGAAGGGTGATTACTTGGCTAACATCTGTTATAATGTAATGTTTGGCTCATTAAAAGAGTGTTTAATAGCAGAAATCTTATTATCAGATTAATAATCTGATTGGTGACAGTATGTACAATGAAGACAAAAAGGGGTACTATCACTGGAAACGTATTATTAGCCCCTCTTTGGAAACATTGTGAGAGTATGTGCATGAAAAAATAGTTTGGGTGAGACTCAATTACTGTTGGTAAGTTGGTGCTAGTGGGCACCAGGCTCAGTCTGAGCTGGATAAACTCTAGGAGACTTGGAGGCACTTTACAGTAATATTGCTGTTCATTTGCTCATTTATCTCTGGCAGGGTGTGTGCTTGTTCTCCCCGTAACTAAAATGCAACCTCCTTCCCCTTCCATCTAAATATTCTACATACTAGAGACTGATTGTAAAAGGATTATCCCATAGAGCACTGCATGTAATGAATGGTCTTACTCTGCCCACACAAGGTGTTTGTAGTGAATAAACTTTTCTGAAGTCCTACTAGTGTTAGATAACAGTTATTTTTTTTGTTTTGATTTTATTTTTAAGTGTTAAATTGTTTTACTTGCCAGACTTTTCCCTAACTGCTGACTAAGGCCCATCCCTGCAAGAAGCACACCCATCAATGCATGTGAGCAGACTAATTGGTTCCCACTAAAGTGTCAGTTGTGTCCTACCTGCAAATCTGCAGCCACCCCAGATCATCCCATTTATACCTTTCTAGTCACTCCCACATCTACCCCCACACTTATTTCCCTTATAGCCAAAGTACATTCCAAAACTACACCGTCTCATTCAATACACACTCAAAGTCAAAGCTTATTAGACATCAAACTATCATAAGTCTTCCCCCTCCTTTATTAGCAACTACTACACATCCATTCTAACCCAAACTACTCTGTTGCAATGCAAGCACTTCCAATACAGTCCCTAGCCCTTCAGTTAATCAGAACAATCTACCTAACCAATCCTGCTTAACTATCATCCAAAGCTAAATATCATCACTCTCATGCCATAATTTCTACATTACATGCACCAAAACCTCTTCTCATCACCTATAACCATCCTCTGTTCTTACCATAATAAGACTTCATCACCCCTGATACAAATACTGATCCTCCACCTATTTTCCAACACATTCCACATCTATTAATACACATGGGACACATGGGACACATTTTGAAACATCATTACTTCCCTCTACCCCAGGCATTCAAAAATTCTTACAATAATTTTCTTGATGTCCACTCACAATCACATATCCCCTCTTTTTAGCCATATAAGGATGGTGCAGTGGTGCAGTGGTTAATGTTGTCACCTCACAGCAAGAGGTTCCCCAGTTAGATTCTTGGCTGGGGTGCCTTCTGTGTGGAGTCTGCATGTCCTCCTTGCATTCGCATTGGTTTCCTCTGGGTACACTGGTTTCCTCCAACGTTCCCAAGACATGCGTCTGGAGCATTTCTCCCTGGGCCTCCACTGAAAATAGGCTCTGTCCTTGTCACTCTTTCCAGTTCAACAAATGTTAAATAAATAGGAGTAACATACATTTACTGCATCCTCATCTCATCTGATATTGTCTCAATCTACATCTTCATATACAACATGACAAAAGCATGCCGTCTCCCTACACTTTCCACCTAAAACCTTACTACAGTCTCACCCACACCCACTCTCACAGAAACGTACTACATATAAAAAGTTCACAAGTTCTATATTACTCCTCTGTTTGAAATCCTGCTGCTTCACAGCTTTATTTGAATCCACCCCAGGCCCCAGACAGATCTACTCTGCCAATTCACTATGTATTGCCATGCTTAATACAGGCAGTATGCTAAACAATTTGGAGCAATGCAATCCTTTCAAGCTTCAAATAACCACAGTAGTCTAGCCAACTCCACATGATGGATTAACTCAGACACCCTAAATCCTAACTTCCACTTCCATAACTATTCCTGCCTATGTAATGCCAAGCCAGGTAAAAGAACAGATGGCTGAGCACTCTTTCTCATAAAGAGTACTGTGAGAAACAACTTCCAGAATCAAAGCTCTGCAACTAATGAGGGGGTATTACTAGACAAATATCAGGAGTGGTTCACAATTTATTTTAACATTTTTATGCCCTGCTCCTCTAAACATGCATGATATATTATTACCCACAAGTTGACTTACAATGGCTTGACAGCACTGGGCAGTCCTCCCTCTTGTTTGAGGGTGTTCCTAGGAAACAGATCGGTTCCCTGCCATATGCCACCACAGACTGTCCACACCCTACCTTCCAGAGAGGGATGAGAGTGCTTCTACCCCTTCATTCCTCTCTGCAAGCTCAACCAGCACTGGACCAGAAATCTAACACTGGTTTCTTAAGTCAGGGCCCCTTCCCTCTATGTCATGCAGTTGAGTGTAAGCCTATCTGAAACAAAGCAGTCATTCCTGGAGATGCAAACTGCTACAAACATTTTGCTTTGTACATAATTGTGTACTACAGCACCTAACTGGTACTGGTTAGAGAGAAACCCACAAAGAAATAAATCAGGGTATGGCCCAAGGGGGCAATGGAACCCTACAAGATTGCTTTGAAAAGAGCCAACTGGGATATGTTCAAGGAGGCAGCCACAGTGAATCAGCATCTGAACACTGATGAATGCACTGAGGTAGTGATGGCATACATTTCAAACTGTGTTGATGGGGTAACAAGTACCAAAAGTATCACTATTAGAGCCAACCAGAAGCCATGGCTCACCCCTAAGGTATATGAGCTTCTGAAGGAGAGAAACGCAGATTACAGGGCTAAGGACAAAGCAGCCCTAAGTGTAGCAAGAGGTAATCTGAGGGGGGTTATAAAGGAGGATAAGAGAGAGAGAGTATGGCAGAAAGTTACAGAGCCACTTTGAAGACATGAAGGATGCAAGGAGACTATGGCAAGGCATACAGGGGATCACTGACTTCAGTAACCAACTACAGACCTATAGCTATACTCTCACCCCTGGCCAAAATTATGGAAAAGTGTGTCCACAAACAACTGATGGAACACCTCACCAAAAATAAAATTCTAGCTAACTCCCAACATGGCTTCAGGCCAAATCACAGTACCACATCAGCCCTACTATCCTTTTCTAATACCATCAATAACTTCAGAAACAATAATAAACTATCATCTGCTCTTTTCTTAGACCTCTCCAAGGCCTTTGATATGGTGAACCACATTCAACTCCTCCATACATTAAAAAAACTATCACTCAGCAATTCCACGCTGAAATGGTTCCAATCCTACCTGTCCAATAGGCAACAGGCTGTTCTATGGCAGGACAAATTATCTACACGCCTATCTGTTACACTTGAGTTCCCCAAGGATCTATTCTGGCCCTCTTCTCTTCACCATCTTTGTTAATGACCTGCCCACAATCACCCCCATGCCACATGCATTCAATATGCAGATGATTCGACTATCATCAGCACTGCCTCCAACCTGGCAGACCTCACTGCTTCAACCCAAGACACCTTCAACCTAATAGAAAATGGTTCTCAAGTCGACAACTAGTTCTCAACCCCAACAAAACAAAACTACTTACTTTCTCACCCACTAACAAGACTCTTCCCCACCTTCTCTATTACATCCTCCAATGGAATCACTATATCACCAGAAGCTCACACAAAGCTATTAGGTGTTACCATTGATAACTCCCTTAAATTTGACACCCATTTCAATCTTACCATCAAAACCGTCAATAAAAGCTTGGCTCTCTCTATAAAGTAAAACACTTTCTCACTCCTCACGCTAAAATTACAATTGCCAGCACACACCTACTATCAACTCTTTCTATGCCTCCCTCTTTACAAACATAAACAGGACAACCCTTAACAAACTTGCTTCTTGTTACAATCACATAGCTAGATTTGCCACAAATTCCACCTTTAGAACGCACCACTGCACTAACTTGAAGCAACTAGGGTGGTTAGAGTTTTCCAGCCAACTCCATTTCAACCAACTCAAAACGGCTCACCAGATACTGTATCACTCAGAGAAAACACCAGCTCTGAAAACATCATTAACCCCTATATTAACCTGCAATCTTTACGCTCCTCCAATAAGATCTTAGCTCAAACTACCAAAGCCAATAATTCTGCTGGGGATTCTCTATTCTCAAACTTTGTAGGTAAAATGTGGAACTCCCTACCGACCATGCTCACCTCAGAACCCTCACTCCTACAATTCAAAAAAAAAGCTTAAACCCCATCTCAATACTCTCTGGCAATGTCCCTGTTCCAAACCTGATTAACCACTATCATTTACCCTTCTCTTACCTCACTATCCTTAACCGCTTTTTGTAACTGACCTATGTTTTTTTTTATATGCTGCTGTTGTTTTTTTTTTTTTTCCCAAGATGTGATGTATCTTTATATTGTATTTAGAACTCAACTATCTTCCTTTTTTTGCATTAACAATGTTCATATGTCTGTTATGTACTTGGAGCTTTTCTCCCCGGGCCTCCGCTGAAAATGGACATGTATCCAGTCGGACTCTCCCGGTTAACAAATGTAAAATAAATAAATAAATAAATAAAAATCAGGTCAGTACAGTGTGAGAACAGCATCAAATTCCTGGACAATTTGAACATCTTCTTTGGTAAATTTGAGGAAAGAAGCAACAGCTTGGCACTAATGCTACACACTGATGAAAAGGATGCAGTACTCAGCCTCAGCACAGTAGAGGTAAGAAGACAGCTAAGGAGAGTAAACCCCAGGAAGGCTGCTGGCCCAAACATACTGGGCATGGTGTTAAAAGGCTGTGCTGATCAACTATGCACAGTGCTGAAGGAAATATTTAATGCCTGTCTTGCCAATGCAAAGGTACTCTCATGCTTCAAAGAAACTACCATCATCCCACTACCTAAGAAAACCACTCCCTCCAGCCCTAACGACTACAGACCAGTCACTGTGACATCCACTCTTATGAAATGTTTTGAGTGGCTGATTAAAAAGCATCTTTCATCATGCCTACCTCCTGATTTTGACCTTCTGCAGTTTGTGTACAGAGCTAACCGATCCACGGCTGATGCTATATCAGTAGTACTACATATCTTCCTTGAGCATTTAGAGGGCAAAGACAACTATGTGAGGATGCTGTTCATAGACTTCACCTCTGCATTTAATAAGGTGGTACCAATGCAGCTGATAGAAAAATTGGCACATTTAGGAATCACACACAGTACACCAACAAGTCTCCAGAAAACATTCAGGAACCCAGAGAAAATGCTGCAAATTCTTTATTACATACTTCTGGTACCTGGGCTGAAAAGCTTTCAAGGAATAACATCACAAACTGCTGCAGCCTATTTAAATCCCATCAATTTTATATGCAAATTTCTCCATTTTCACCTAATAGTTGAATGCTAAAAAATCACCACCCAATTTTAAACACACAGTTCCCATTACAAGAAGTGAAGGTCTGACACATTGTTAAATACATGGTACGCGCATTAATGGAAAGAAATTTTGGATTAAAAATGAATTTAAGTGTGACTCATGTGGAGTCATATACATTATAGGCTGTGGTTATTCGCCGACCATGTGGTATATTGGGTAGATGAAAAGGAAAGTCAAACTGAGGATTTTGGAACATTTGGGTGATATCAGGAATTTGAGATTACAGAGCCCAGTGGCCCAACATTTTTGTTCTGTTCATGAACAGATAGCTTCTTTTTTAGTATCCTGGCCAAACCTTTTGGAGTTAGTAATATGGGTGGGGGGGGGGATTCATTCGGAGATTGTTAAAGTTGGAAACTAAACTTATTATCAACTTGGGGACCACGCATCCATGTGGGTTGAATTAAGAGGTAAACTGGGGTATATAAAAGATGTATTTTCATTTATTTATTTATTTAGAAATTATAGAATTGGAAAATATTTATTAGTTTAGGGATATTCTAGGTTTTTGTTTATTTCATTTATGTTGATATTTCTGTATAATTTTACAAAATAATTTGATGTATTAACATAATTTTGATGTATTTATATATTTATATATATTTAATATCCAATATATATTTAATAATATTTAGTTTGTCGTATGGGAAAAGTTTGATTTAACAATGTGTTAGACCTTTACTTCTTGTAATGGGAACTGTGTGTTTAAAATTGGGTGGTGATTTTTTGGAGACACATTTAGGAATCAGTAAACATCTCTGATCCTGGACTTCCTGACTGAGAGATCACACACATCGAAGTGCATCATGATTAACACTGGGGTTCCACAGCGATGTGTTCTCAGCCCACTGTTATTCACCATCCAGACCCATGAGTGCTATGCTAAGCACAAGTCCAACCATATCATCAAGTTTGTTGATGACACCACAGTCATGGGTCTCATCACAAAGGAGGATGTAAGGGCATACAAAGAGGAGGTGGCATCTCTGATCAGTTGGTGCAAGGGTAACAACCTTAACCTGAATGTAAGCAAGACCAAAGAGATTATCATCAACTTCAGGAAAAGGAGAAAAAAAACACCCAGTGCTCAGCATCAATGTGAGAATATGGACAGGGTTAAGAGTATGAAATTCCTGTGTGTCTTGTGGTCAGGAAATACCAGCCAACCGGTCAAGAAAGTGCACCAATGCCTCCACTTTTTAAGAAGGCTGAAAAAAGCTAAGCTTCCTCCTCATATTCACTCCACCTTCTATAGAGGTGCAATAGAAAACATCCTCACCCGCAACGTCACAGTGTGGTTTGGAAGCTGCACAGTTACAAAAAGGAAGGCACTACAAAGAGTGCTGAGGGTTGCAGAGAAGGTAACAGGTTCCAATCTTTCATCGATACAACATCTTTATTCTGCAAGAAGCATCCGAAAGGCCACCAAAATAATACAGAACAACATACATCCTGCTCATGGACTGTTTAAGCATCTGGCATCGGGCAGGAGATATTGCAGCATCCGCTGCAGAACTACAAGAGATTCAGTAACAGTTTCTACCCTACCATGATTAGACGTCTGAACTCGTGTACTAGTTCCAGGGGTCTGGACATATAATAAGTCAATTTTTATTTATTTGTGCAATATATACTTACATATATTCCAAGTAAATACAATATTTATTTATTATATCCATAGTCAGTATTATTTAACTCACTCAAGTGCAATATTAGACAAATAACTTGGGCATTTTAATCTGTAGTGTGTTTTGTATTACTTTAAATAGGGTTCTTAATTGAACTCAGGGGAGGGTATTCTTTTTGTTTATGAATGTTGTTATATGTCTCTTCTCTTTCTTGTGTGTATTGGGAATAGTATTGCATTTGTTAGTTATGTTTATTTCTCTACTTTTATATGTTGTTTCATTCTTTGTAATCTCAAGAGTTGAGCTGATGTATGCGTTTAGGCTACACATGTGTAGTGCTAAATGACAATAAAGTTTACTTTGACTTTGACTAATGGTGCAACATGGTTGTAAGATAGGGTGCTACTGACTTACTGAAAGGTGATTAGTACAGTATTCATGAGAAGATACTTAGAGAAATAAGTTATCTTATGTTTGCATTTTGTATATTTTTAAAACATTATTTGATTCCAGGAGCACAAAATGTGTCTAAGAAAGCAAACAAGCACACACACATACATACACAGTGCAGTGAAACTAACCCTCAGCCCTAAAGTATTTGCTTTACATTCCCCGGGATTCAGTAAGGTTCCGTGCAGGAAGATTATTCCTGCATGGAAATGACCGTTTAAGAGCAGCACAGCAGTGCGCCATGCATAGTAATGAAG